>NC_029790.2:102084586-102087443 GCF_000816755.2 Arachis ipaensis | reverse complement strand
GATTATTTATTATTATTATTATTATTATTATTATTATTTAGCCTATGTTAATTGAAGCACCTCTCAATTTTTTTTATGCACATCATCTAATTAAAAAGCTCAAAAATCAAGATGCTCAAACAAACAGGCCCTCGTTATAAAAATGATTGACTTAAGAAATTTGGTAAGCCTAGTGTCCCACATAATATGTAGGGATGAACTTTAGATTTTAAATTTGTAAATAGTCAGTTCGAGAACTTTTTATGAGACAGACTGATGGGTTATAGGAACTCTATTTGCAAGGTTATTGTGGTAGCCAATTTTAAGAGTTAGAATTACTTTTAAGACATGAGAAAGCTATGGGAGAAGGGTTGAATATTCTGAATTCATTTGATGTATGACTAATGCTTAGTCTTGCTTTGATCATTTTTCGATAACAACCATAAATTGAAACCCAAGTTTGTTCCCTGACAAGTGATAATTTGAATCTTGAATGCCAAAAATCCATCTTTATGGATTACTTCTGCAGACTTATTTATGCATGATGCAAATGGCACTATACTGCTGACATGCTTAATAATTGAAAATTAGTGATGAAAATATATGAAGTTATTCAACAAAGGATGTAGTATAAAGAACATTTGCTTTGAGTCTCTTGATGCCATACTTAACAAGTGTTAGGTAGTTTTTGTTTTGAGGTACTAGGACGGAGACTGGGACTCAGGATCATGTTTGTTGGTCCAGAGATTGGTCTCTGTATTCAAAATTTCAGTATTTCAGTACTTTTAAAAAGTGGGGACACAGGAGATTGAAATTTTTGGATACGGAGACTAAAACTTTAATAACATTTTATATCTAAAATACCCCTAATTCAATTAATTAATTCCAATTTTATCCTTTGTGCAAATTAAATTAGAGTTTCATTCTTATTTCAATCTCTGTCTCTCACTTTACACCAAACACAATACTGAGACTTATTTCAGTCTTTGTCTCTCAGTCGCTGTCTCTCTTCCAAACGTTGCCTTAATGACTTCTTTTTAACCTTTTTTCATTTATAAAGATAATCCAGCTTTCACATTTTCTCAAGAAAGAAATGTCTCACTTATGTCATGTTTTGGTGTTTCTCAGCTCTTGCTGTGGCAGAAAGAAGGAAGAAACGTTCAGTAGACTACATGATGAACTCGTAGACATTTTGGTTATCCATTCATCTTGTGAAGTATGGAATATAGGAAGATGTTAGAACTTAGAAGACAACTTATTCCTTTTTGGCAATTGTAGTGAACGGCATTAGAAATATCAGGTTATTTTCTTACTAATGTGTTGAAGTTATTAAAAAAAAGTTAACTGTAAGACACAAGCTTTTTATGTAATTTATTTTCTTTTCTCCCTTTAGATTGCTGTTTTTATCACTCTTCGGAAGGATTTTGAGTAGGGCTTTTTGTCCATATTGGTAAGGATGAACCTTGACATGTAGCATTTAATTATTTAGTCTGTTGCCATCATTTTCAAGATTTATCTTTTTATTCTATTTTTTGGCATATGCTTGGCATGTTGATGATTTACTCCCACAAATAATGTGCAATTTGAATTTTATAACTACATCTCTTGATGGATGGTTTTTTAAAATGTTGGGCTCTTCCGGCTGGAATAGAAATCATTAGACTATAAAAAAGAACATCTGAATCAACGCATTGTGATGAATTTTGATTTGGTTTGGTTTTATTTTTTATCTTTTTAAATAAAGCATTAACAGTAATACTACATAATCAAATGGTTTTTGTAATTAAGTCCAATCAAAGGGACTTCATTTTTTTTTCTTTTTAATCCTCTGGTGTTAGTTTTTTTTTTTTCCCTTCTTTTCTTCTCTTCTCTCTTTTTCCAAGCACAAATTTTTTTTTTCTTCTCCCTTCTCATCTCTTTTCTTTTTGTTGATTTTTTCTTTTATCCCTCTATTTTTTATTTTCAAATTCTCATCTTCTTCTCAAATGTTTATTTCTTTCAATTTTTTTTGTTCAAATTTCATTAAGAAAAAAAATTCATTTAAACCGTAATTTTTAAATTGAATTATACATAAATATAATACAAAATTAGTACAGAAGAAAAAAATACAAAAATTATTTTGAATTATGTAAATATTTTTTAGTTGAATAAGACAAGAATAACACAGAAATATAAGTTGACTAATACAGAAATTGTTTTACTTTTTCAACAAAACATATGATTTCATATAAGAAATATTAGGGGGTCTTAGAAAGTATGAGAAATTGGTTAATGTTAATTTAATTTAAATGTAAGAAATAAATATTGATCACTAATATTTGTATTTTAATTATATCATGGTTAACACCAAATTATATAGGAGTTCAAAAGGCCATTAGTATACTTCGTTTAAGATAATAGAACTTTTTATTTAGTTATAAAAATTAGATTTTAATTTTGACATACCTTTGCCGTAAAAATTTTATAATAAATATTTGTAGTTTATACAGGTAAAGCATTATTTTTGTTTCAAATGTTTGGATAAGTATCAATATTATGTTTTGTCTTATTTGTGTCTTAAATATTTTAAAAGTGATTTAATATTTTTCTATCACTTACTTATAAAAATTATGATAATATTACATAACCAAGTTATTTTAAGTAATCAAGTTAGTCTAATATAGAATTTGATTTGGATACCAAACATAGACACTAGACTATTCGATTTCTTCCCCTCCGAATCTTACTATCAAAATTGATGTTAGTTGTCCTTATACCGTGGTTAAAACACCACTCACTCTAATAACGTTACAAATATACATATGTCTCCCCAATATTAAAATTAAAAAGTACACGAGGCACTACACTTTACTTTAAACTTATTATAATTAGTCACCAG
>NC_029790.2:102078906-102084580 GCF_000816755.2 Arachis ipaensis | reverse complement strand
TCAAATTATACTACTTTATTATCAAGCAACATTACTCTACTTTATCTTATCTACCTTAATAATTTTAAAAACGATAATGCTTCATGTCTGTATAAGATAATACTCAATTTGATTTTTAAAATTTTAATTATTTTTTAAATTTTGTGAATATAATTCACGTTAGTTTTTTGGATAATTTTTGACGCACAAATGTTAACAGCACATTGATGTAAACAGTGATGTTACATTGAACTCTATAAAATAACGTCATTTTTGTTTTGACACTCAAATAACCCAAAAAAAATATCGTAAATGGTGTTTTTTAAAACTTTTCTTTCCAAATTAAAGTAAGTGATCTGGCATTATTTTTGGACTCAAAACAATGTCGTTTTATCAGTTTCCGTGTAGCATTTTACTATTCATGTTAGCGTTCCATTAACATTTGTGTCAAAAATTATCTCAAGAACTAATGTGATTCACATTTACAAAGTTTGAATATTAAATAGAGACAATTGAAATTTTAAGGACTAAATTAAAATTTACATATAAATTCAAAGACTAAATTGAATATTAACTCTTCCATATATACTAAAAATTAGTTACTAAGTTAACCATTATCTATTTATTTATATTTATACATATTGATTCGTATATTTTTTAATTAAATAATAAACTCCTAAAATAATTGAATCTGTCATAGTATAATAATCAAATTTGTAATAAATGAATTTTAAATTTATTTACAGTAGTATAATATGAAAATTATGAGATACGAAATAAGTATATTTATACGCAATAATTAATTAATAACTAAATTTTTTATGTATAACTAACATGATTCTTTCAAAAATTATAATGTCAAATTTTAAAAATCTAAAAGTCGAACTAAGTATAAATCATAATTCGGGAGTAAAATGCATTTAACTTTTCTATTCAGTGACAATTTTCACTTAAATAAAAATTTAGGAGTAAATCACAACTTTTTTTAACTTCTCTGTTATGTTATGATTTTCACTTCTTAATGTTTTTTTTTTGTTGTTTATTTGTTTGTCCGATATCCTAGGTTTTTTTGGATTGATCCATTCATAATTTTGTACACGATTCGAATGACACATCTATGATGAGTATTTAGTTACTACACAGATAAACTCACTTCGGTCCTCCTTAGCATGTAAATAATCCAAATCCATAAAGATATTATGGTGTGATTACATTTTTTATCTACAAAACATATGGATAATTGGATAAACACCCAGTTAAATAAACAAACCTAAAATCTTTATTTGAATGACGTGCGTTTTTAAAACAGTTGGTAGCACTTGCGAAAATACCGGTTAAGTTTGAAAAATTGTTGGAACATTACTGGTTTCATGGAGAGAGAGCAAGAGAGAGAGAAAAAAATGGAAAAACAAATAGAGAGAGAAAGTGTGGCAAAAAAGAGGTGAAAAAAAAAGAAAGAGAATGTAAGAAAACAAAAAGAAATCGAAGGAACCTCTGAGAAGGGACATTCAACTCCCTTCTCCTTGTTCCTTCTACCACCCTTCCCCATCCATTGTTCATCTTCCTTTATTGAATTAGTTCTCCCTCCCAAGAGTGGCGAGGGAAAATTGAGAAAAGGAAAAACGAAATTGAGGAAAAGAGGTAAAGAAAAAGAGAAAGAAGAAGCACAAATTTTCAATACGTGCAATTTTAACAGTATTGGAGGAGATGATTATTGTATTTGCATAAGAAATAGGAGAAAGAAAGAGTAATCAAAATCAGATCTAGGTTTGGGAAAAAATACCAAAAACAAAAAAAAATTAAAGAAAAAAGAAAAATTGATTGTGTTAATTGCATTGCATTTGTAATATGAACAATACCTCCAATCAGAACATGGTGACTCCTTCCCCTTCCATAGCCGCCTCGGCCGAACCTCCAAAAACTAAAAGGCTTTACCAAGTTTGGCCAGGGAACAATGTAAGCATTGTTGTTGTTATTGTTATTGTTATCTTAGTAATGTTTTCAACATTTTAACGTAGGCTTGTTTTTATGTTGGCTCCTTTTGATTGTGATGTAGTATCCTTTGTTCTTTTTATGTTTGTTCTTTATGCAAATGTAATTTTTCATTTTTATGGTGGTAATTTTGTTGTTTTCTATCATAGTAATAAAAGAGAAGAGTGTTTTTTTATGGGAGTTGTATTAGTGAAATAAGAATGACTTGGTGTTTGAATAGGAAAACACTTGGTCCAAAATTTATTTCTTAAGAAAGTTTAAACCATTTTCAATGTTGAAGTGCTTTATAAATTAGCAAAACATAGTAGTGTATTGACACTAATTATCTATATGGCTAAAACCATGCTAAAGTTCAGTATGAAGAGTAACACTAGGTAACTATGATTTGTGAAGTTAGAGAACAAAAGTTGGACTTATGAAATTTGGTATACTTTTACAAGAAAAAAGCTAGATATGTTGGTAGAATATGATTTTCATCTTTGAATGGTTCAAGGCATCGTAGTTTTTTTCATAAACTGCGAATAAAGAAGAGGGTGGTTAGTCAGGGGAATTGGTTCTCTTGATTGAAGGTGAGTTTTGAAGGGGGTTGAGTAAGAATTTGGATAGAAAAAGTGATATCAAATTTATTCATCTTTACCATAGACATATACAACTTAAAATATTTCTTTCCGACACAATAGATTTCTTGAGTTTCTTGTTCCAACTTTATTAATCCATTTATTTTTGGATCAAAGTGTTAATTGGTGCTTGAGAATAGAAAATTGAGAACAAAAGAAAAGGAAGATTGAAAGAAAGTTGATTGGAGATATCTATTTATTAGTCTTTTGTATTTTATACTGGCATATCTATTTAATACATTTATCTCGTACTTTTTCATCCTTGCAAAAAGACCAAAATAAAGCAAATAAAACTTCACAGAAAATATTCTTTTTTCTTTTTTAAATGATCTATTTTAGTTTAAATATATCTAACACATACAAATTGCTAATTTAATAGTGTATGGTCATTGTGTGGCAAATGGATAAAAAGTATTTGAAGAGTAAATGTATTGTACTTTCGTAATCCACTCTACAGGGCTTTAGAGTCTGAATCTATATGAAATACTATGTAAAATAATTTGTGATAAAGCTTCTTTTTTCATTTTAGAAATTTCTATGTGGTGGAAGGTTAGTCTTTGGTCACGATGCATCGTCTCTATTTTTAACATCGTTCCTGATTGGAGGTCCTGCAATAACCTTTTGTATAAAAATGCTAGTAGCATTGAAACATGGACATCCTATTGCTAGCCAGCCTATACTGATTGGAGCAGCAGTTCTCACAATTTTGGTTGGTAAAAAATATATAAGCTATTTTAATCAATGAAAAATACTTGGCCTGGTTATGATATTGTAAACATGACACTTCATTGTTTGACTACAGGATTTTATTTTTCTCTTCCTAACATCCGGTAGAGATCCAGGAATTATTCCGAGGAATTCACGTCCACCTGAAGATGAAGCATTTGACCTGAGTACACCATATCTTGACTGGATGAGCAATAAAACCCCTAATGTGAAAATACCCAGAATTAAGGATGTTAAAGTAAATGGCATGACGGTAAAGGTGAAATTTTGTGACACATGCCTATTGTATCGTCCGCCACGTGCTTCCCATTGTTCTATTTGCAACAATTGTGTGCAGAAGTTTGATCATCATTGTCCCTGGGTTGGTCAATGTATTGGATTAGTAAGTTGTCCACACCATCTCATAGAAATCAAGAAAATTTTCACTATTTATTTAGGAAAATTAATGTCTCTCCTTTTACTTTCATCGGTAAATAAGGTAAATTAATAAATTTGTAGTAAGTTAATTTAGTTTGAATTTCAAATGCTGCAAAGAGGAATAATATTTGAACATATATTAGGTTAAAACATAGAATAGGACAATATATGTCATTGTCAAGTGTATTGTTGAAATGAAAAGGTGTTATATATATTTATGAGAGATGTTGAGTTTGATGATAATATTGTTGAGATAAAAAGGTGTTATATATATTTATGAGAGATGTTGAGTTTGGTGCTGATTAGTAGACAAAATATTATTCTACTAAAAAATATGCACAATAGTTCAAGCACAAAGTGACTCTAACATCACTAATTTTGGTCATATGATTTAAGAAAGCATCCATCTAAATGGAAAATGCAAATACCTCTTAAAAAGAAGCCAAGTTTTTCATTTCTAATAGTATCCATAAATATGTACATGTAGAAAAAAGAAGAAGAAATTATCTGATTTGCAAGGTTAATACATGATTCTATGTTATACCAATTGATCCATCCTTTAAGAAAGCTTTATTTTGATGCAAGATTCAATACTATATCACTTGACTCATCCTTTGTTAAAGCTTTATTTCGATACCTTTCGCAATACTTTTGTTGGCTTGGTAGACTTTTTTTCTTGCATCATTTTATTTTCTTTTCACACTACATCATAATTTGGAAAGACAAGTGCTAATTTTTGCCATATTGCTTAACTTAACTTTACTCTGTATTTTCAATCCACTACCTTTATCTTTTCCCAACTTCCTTTAGTAGAACCTAATAATTTTACTCATATTGATGTTTTTGCAGCGCAACTATCCATTCTTCATATTGTTCATATCATCATCAACTTTGTTGTGTTTGTATGTTTTTTCATTTTCTTGGGTTAACCTTGTTCGGCAAAAGGGTAGCTTGTGGTTCGCCATGTCACATGATTTCATATCAGTTGCTCTCATTGTATATTGCTTCATAGCCATTTGGTTTGTGGGTGGACTCACAGTTTTTCACTTGTATTTGATTTCTACCAATCAGGTAATCTCTTTCTCTATCTCTATTTCTATTTCTAGTGTTCTATTTTGTATTTTTCTCCCCTTCCATTAGTTCTTTTGAGAATCCATAGGAATATTTCTTAGTTTATTTCTTTCTTTAATTTATCATTGCCTGGAAAATTTTAAAATTGGTCATTAGTTATTATTAGAAACTTGGAAGCTTATTATAATTCTTCAGTAGAATTGGTTATTATTATATTGTATATGTTGTTATATACAATCCTAAGATTTGAGAAAATGGAAGCAAATGACAAATTCTTGAATGGACATTTTGTCCTTTTCTTACAAACGACGACAAGGATGTAATGGATGACTCGAGACATAAACATTGTACATGAGAAATTCTTGTTGTATATTCAGTTAGGAAAATCCAAGTCCATCTTTGGTGTTTAATCTATATATTATTAAAGTTGTTTCCTCTATATATTTTCTAATATGTGAAGTTACTACATGATATATTTGTATTACATTCACCTTTTTGTTGGCGTTATTACAGACAACTTATGAGAATTTCCGGTACCGCTATGATAGGAAGGAAAATCCATATAGAAAGGGACTAGTGTCAAACTTTAAAGAACTATCTTGTGCTAGGATCCCAACTTCATTGGTCAATTTTAGAGAGTGGGTTGTGGAAGAGGATGATTATCAAGATGAATCCTATAGGACATATAATTCAGAGTTTGATAAAGGTTTTGTGAACCCAAAACAGAAATTTGACATGGAAATGGGAACAATGTACGGCAAAGATAGTATGCGAGTTCCTAATATTCTAAAGGATTTGGATTATAGTGGCATTGATGATAATCTAAAGAAGAAAGTAGGAGCAAAAGATGGTACATTTGATATTTTTGTTCC
>NC_029790.2:102009850-102078761 GCF_000816755.2 Arachis ipaensis | reverse complement strand
TGGAAACCCAAAATTGCACCCAATGCAAACATTGGAGAAATTGGAAAGCTATAGCTCCTTCGGGTTACCCTACATGGGATTACATAGGTACCATTTTGATTTTAGCTTTACTCTCTGTACATGTAAAAAATCATGAATCATACTTACCTCTAAGATTTGGTTAAATTCATCAACTTGATCTTCTTTATTAATAACTTGAACAAATAGAAGGATGTCCTAACAAATGTTATCTAAACTGTGTAGGCGATTAGTGTTATTTGTCCATAAAAAATATACTCTATATAATTCTTATGTTTGATTGTTTAAATACAAGAAAGAGAAACAAATGAAGTATTTATAATATTTCTTAGTTATTTCAAAAGATTGAAGACTTGAACAATTTGGATAGCAGTTAACACCTCGTATTTTTTTATCTTTTGAGTGAAAGGTAATAGTTAGTATATGTTTTTGCTTTATTCCTAGAATAGATTTAATGAAATACCAAGATAAGGGTAATCTATCAGATTATGTTATCTGCAGTTGTTAGTCTTAACTGATTCCATGGCTAGGATCACCTTATATTTTTTCAACTATTTTTTGTGCAGATCCAATTGAGCAATTTCTTGAGAGGAAAATGTTTATAGACAACGAATTTTAAGGTTAGGCTGTTGTTTTTTTTTTCAAAGGAAGGGGTGGCTATTAAAGGGTAGCTGTGGCATGATTTTGTAATGAGAAGTTGTAAACAAATGTTAATATTTCAAATGCAAATTCAGATTTATTTTTCATTCTACTCAAAGATGGAGAAAAGTTTCGCAAGCTAAGTTACAAAAACTTGGCTCAAAACATGTTCGTCAGATAACACTGGAAGGAATGGAGACTCACATAAAAGAATAATGAAGCAGCTATATTAATGTATGATGTGTGATGCCTATTCTTTCTTCTTTATCTCAGCAAAATATGGATTTTAGAGTTTTTTTTGTCTGCAATCCATAAATTTGTGTTTTCTATCTAAGCATGCTCCTTCATTACTTGTTATAGTAAGTCGTTATTACATTGCACTTTGTATATTACAGAACAAATGCATCTAAGATAATGATACATATCTTGATTATTTCTATTTCATTAGAAACAATTTATTAGCCTTGCTAGTAATATGTAACCGCACACATGAATCAATTAAATTCTTCAAGGATTTAACTTAATGGATTAGTTTCTATGTTTTTCCAGAGCAATATATCTAGACTAACATTTAAAACTTTAGGATACAATGCATAAGTGATTTCATGATTTATTATTATTATTGTTGTTATTGTTGTTGTTGTTAAATTCTATTTATAAGGAGTAATAATGAGTTCCCAACTTCTAAAATAGTAGAAATCATTTTGTTGCAGCAACGACGACAATGAAAAGGAGAAATCTTCATTGACCAATCAAAGAGATGAGATAAAGGATTCAAGAGTAGGGTTTCAAAGTTCAATTCTCAATCGTATTAGAGTTTCATTGGCCGCAACATATTCAAATTTAATTTGTAAAGATAAGAAAAATTACATTTTAATGATAACAGATAATGTTGAATTTGAGGAAAATGACAATTCAATACATTTTTAAATTTTTTTTGGTGTTATTCATTGTCGACACAATATAATGAGTAAATCCTTTTGCATCGTAGACTTCTCAGAGAGAAGAGTAATGACCAAGAAACTCTTATACCGGTCTGTTAGTGTTCGAACTTCTAACTAAATGTTTAAGGAACTCTATCAAAAGAAAAAAAAGTTTAAGGAACTCATAATGTTTCGTACTCGCACACGTTATCATAATTCATTGAAAACTAATCAAATCATAACACATAATAAGAAAAAAAAAATCACAACATAATATAATAAAACATTTAGTTAGAATCTCGAAGGGGGATTTAATTAGTTTGAGATACAGGGAGGGGTAGGGGTTGGAAGTTGCAACAACGTGGACGAGATCCTAGAATATGGATTTAAGAGAAGTATAGGCGTTTAGAGTCAGAATTATTCTCCATATTTGTGAACAACATACTGGAGGCTATTTCCCAAAAATAGGTATTCTATTTGTTCAAATGGATAGGAAGGATAACTATCATCTGCCTTTCAAGAAAATATAAGCGAGGCAAAGTAAACTTGTTTGTTTTTACTAGATATATAATTGTTGGTACGAATTTCGACTTATGAAAAAATTCGGCTACAATCAATAAGAATTTAGGATATGATCGATGGATCAGATATTCAACTATAGAGAAATTCACTTTCGACTACGATAGGAATGATAGTCGAAGTTGAGGGCTTGATGATTTAAAATGAGTCGAGAATTGAGTTCGAAACTAGATAAACTACGTGGATAAATTTGAGCACGATGCAAGAATGTGGAATTTGGAGACCAAGGCAAGACAAAACGTGGGGAGTCCACTATGAAGATTCTTTAGGGTTAAGGCAAGGTCATGATTGATGCCGGATTTTTACAATCCACAAAACACCGACAAATATACCGGGTAATATCAAGTAGTAACCTCAGGTGAATGAGGGTCGATCCCACGAGGATTAATGAGTTAAGCAAGCAAAATCAATTGATTAATCTAGTCAGACAATCAAATTAGGATTTTGAAGGATTTTGAGCATAAACAGTAACTAAACAAGGTAAAACAGAAACAAACAGTGAGTATGAACAAGATAATATGATTGAGAAAGCTAAGGTTTCAGAGATGTTAGTTGTCTGTATCAATACTTTTTACTTTCTATTCTAATCATGCAGCGATTCTTTTATGGCAAATCATTAGTATTTAAACCACAATCCCTTGGTGATTCAATTTCTATTTACCCTAATTAAATGCTAATCCCTTAGTCACTTAATCAAGAAAAGAGTTGAAGAACATTTCTGATTTATAAAACCACACAATTCATAAGAGTTTAACCTAGTTGATTCTATGTCACTTATCAATCCAGTTTCAAAACTTACAAATTATGAGAATCGGTTTTTAAGCTTAATTCAATTAATCAATTTTCTAAAAGATTAAGAAAATTCAATTCAGAGAGGAATTGTTTTCCAACATATTCCATGAATGCTAGTGTGCTCTGAGATAATTTTTCTAGGGAAAGCTCAAGATTAGAAAGCCTCTGGGCATTTTGTTGGTTTGGTTGTGAGTTGGATGGTGATTGGTGGGAATGGTTTAAAGAGAGTTACTGGTGTTGTGATGGTTGAAGGTATTCTGTTGGTTGTTATTAATCTGATGGGGTTGGTGGGTGTTGTTAAACTGGTTTAGTCTCTGGTTTTGGTTTCTCCACCCAAAGTTTGGGTGTTTTCTCCATCCAGGGTGAAAGGTGTTGGAGTAGGGGTCATTCTGAGGTTGTCTTGAAGGATTGCCCATGTAATTCACTTGCTCTAGAGAGGATTGTCCATATTCCATGCCTTTACCTTGAGAAAATCCATTACTCATACCATAGGAATTCTCTTGAGTGCTTACTGTCGAGATTTGCATTCCTCTTAGGTGTTGAGTAATTGCATTCATTTGCTGGGACAAAATCTTATTTTAAGCTAACAGAGTATCCAAAGTACTTAACTCTATGACTCCTTTCTTTGATGATCTTTCAGAAGAGTAAAGATATTGATTGTTGGCCACCATCTCAATCAATTCTTGTGCTTCCTCAGTGGTTTTCTTCATATATAAAGATCCTCCAGTTGAAGTGTCCAGTGCCATCCGTGAGGTGGGCGTGATTCCATCATAAAATATTTGAGCTGGACCTAGTCAGCAAACATATTATCAGGGCACTTTCTGAGCATCTCTTTAAACCTCTCCCAAGCTTCATATAGGGATTCTCCTTCTTACTGTCTGAAGGTCTGAACATCAGTTCTGAGCTTAGTAAGCCTCTGAGGTTGAAAGAATTTGTTTAGGAACTTAGTGACCAAATCCTCCCATGTAGCTATGCTCTCCTTGCGCTGATTCTCTAACCACTGCTTAGCCTGATCCCTTATAGCAAAAGGGAAGTGCAACAGACGATAAACCTCTGCCGAGATGCCATTTGTCTTGACTGTATCACAAATTTGGAGAAAGTTAGAAATAAACAAATTTAGATCCTCCTGTGGGCTTCCATTGAATTAGCAGTTCTTTTGAACCAATGTGACAAGTTATGGCTTCAATTCAAAATTGTTGGCTTGGACAGTAGGTGCAATGATATTGCTTCCACAACTATCTGGATTAGGATTAATGTATGACCCGAGAGTCTTCCTTGGTGGATTTAGTGGTGCGTGTACGCAAACCCCGCACTTCCGTACAGTAGTACCACCAAAGGCACTGGGTCATCCAAGTAATATCTGAGCGAGTCAAGGTCGATCCCACGAGGATTGTAGTTTGAAGCAAGCTATGGTTATCTTGCAGGTCTTAGTCAAGCAGATAGAAGAATTGGATTTGGAAGATGGAATTATAATGATAATCTTAAAACCTAGATGAATATCTGTAATGGATGAGGCTTGGAGTTGCTTTGTCTTTCTGAATTAAATATGGTAGTACTGTTTCCTTTGTTTGTGAGTGATTTCTTCAATGGCAGGCTGTATGTGATTGACACTAGTTTGAGCAGCTACCAATACTCCTCCGGATCTGAACCCCAGGTTTAGTGCGGATCTATATCTTCTTGAAGGTGAAGCGTGTACAGTCTATTCTCCTTCATGATCCTACTCAAAATGACACAGACAAGGTCGGATCTTCCGGATCAGAGAATTCTGTATCTTTGGTTCTAGTCTCTACCACAGAGATCATAATCTCCCCAGAAATTAGCTGAATTGATGTCTCGAGAAGTCCCCAACGAAATCGTGGATTAGCCGTCTGAGAGACGTATATTCAAGTTGGTGGTTCATCATTGTTCGATGAAAGACACACTCTGAACCCATATAGAATGTGATAACCTTATTCCAGTTCAACGCATTCATATTGATGAAGAACGAATATACGTCTGAGAATTAATCAAACACGGATCGAAGAGAAACAGTAATACTTTTATTAATTCATGGGACTCAGCAGGGCTCCTCCCCTCAACCTAGGAGGTTTAGAAACTCATACTGAAAGTAAAAACAAAGTAAAAACGAAAATAGGGCTGAATGGTGTATGATGTCTCTGAAAATCATGTAAAACACTTTAAATACTAAGCAGATGATTAGTAAGGGTAAAACATTATATTTAGTGCTAAAATCCACTTCTGGGGCCCACTTGGTGAGTGTTTGGGCTGAGCTTTGATGAGATCCACGTGCTATGAGGCTCCTTGGGCATGGAACGCCAGCTAGGGGGTCCTCTTTGGGCCTTTGGACGCTAGGCTCTGCTCTTTGGGCGCTAGACGCCTGGAAGGGGGCAGGAAGCTGGCGTTGGACGCCAGTTTTGGGCCTTCTAATCCAAAGCAAAGTATGGACTATTATATATTACTGTAAAGCTCTGGAAGTTAGCTTTCCATATCCGTTGAGAGCACTCCATTTAAACTTCTGTAGCTCCAAAAAAGCTCTTCTGAATGTAAGCAGGTCAGATTTGGACAACATCTGCAGTGCTTTCTCTGTCTCTGAATCAGACTTCTGCTCCAACTCCAATTTCAGCCAGAAAATATCTGAAATTGCCCAAAAACACAAAAACTCATAGTAGAATCCAAAAATGTGAATTTAACACTAAAACCTATAAAAACTTAATAAAAACTAAATAAAAACTACTAAAAACTATATGAAAGTGATGTCAAAAAGCGTTTAAAATATCCGCTCATCAATTAGCATTATTATTCTCTGCCATGTGTGACTCAGATAATTCTTCCTCAACCACTTCTTCTGTCTCTTCTTCATCTAATTGATTTCTAGCTTGTTTTTTCTCCCGCCGAAGAGTTCTTTCAATTTCAGGATCATACTGAAACGGTTCTTTATCCATGTTTTTCTGCATAGACAAAAACAACAAGGAAATCAAATTGGAACTCCCTTCACAATATCGAAGGAAATTCCCAGAGGGGAAATAAAAATCAAAACAGTAAATAAACAACATTAAAAAGGTCTAATCTAGGTAATCAATTGATTGTCAGTTTGTTGACCGCAATTAATCCCCGGCAACGGCGCCAAAAAACTTGATGCCGGATTTTTACAATCCACAAAACACCGACAAGTGCACCAGGTTGTATCAAGTAGTAACCTCAGGTGAATGAGGATCGATCCCATGAGGATTAACGAGTTGAGCAAGCAAAATCATTTGATTAATCTAGTCAGACAATCAAATTAGGGTTTTGAAGGCTTTTGAACATAAACAGTAACTAAACAAGGTAAAACAGAAACAAACAGTGAGTATGAACAAGATAATATGATTGAGAAAGCTAAGGTTTCAGAGATGTTAGTTGTCTGTATCAATACTTTTCACTTTCTATTCTAATCATGCAGCAATTCTTTTATGGCAAATCATTAGTAATTAAACCTCAATCCTTGGTGATTCAATTTCTCTTTACCCTAAATGCTAATTCCTTAGTCACTTAATCAAGAAAAGAGTTGAAGAACATTTCTGATTTATAAAACCACATAATTCATAAGAGTTTGAACTAGTTGATTCTATATCACTTATCAATCCAATTTCAAAACTTACAAATTATGAGAATCGGTTTTCAAGCTTAATTTAATTAATCAATTTTTCAAAAGATTAAGAAAATTCAAGTCAGGGAGGAATTGTTTCCCAACATATTCCAACCCTTTGAGATGAAGAACAAAAACCTTTTCTTAAAGAGGAATCAGTTGCATAAATTAGAAATAGAAAAAATTTATTGCATTAATTCATAGACTAACAGAGCTCCTAACCTAAACCGAGGAGAATTAGAAACTCATGCTTGTTCTTGAAATCCTTAAGAAATTAAAATTGCAAAGTGACCAACTACCGAAGAGGTGAGAACCCTCTTCCCTAAATACTAACCTAGATAAAATAGAATTCAAATTCAAATTTCAAAAACAAATTAAAATCTAAAACAGAATCAAATCTTTTCCTAATTATTCTCCACCGAGAAGATATCTTTCTTGATTCCTTGTGATCTTTAATAACTGTCAACATTAATTGTGAATGATCCTCTAGAGTTGAAATTTTTGAAGAACAGAAAGTCTTGAATTGAGGTTCTGGAAGAGGCAATGAGTCCCAAGTTGTACGTGGCTCAATCCACGTTATACTTGACTTGAAAGTGTGCTCCTGGAGTGTCATTTATGGGCTCACGTACAACGTGAAATAGCTACGTTGTACGTGAGCCAATTTCCTTAAGTTGCTTTCCCTAACGTAGTACATGAGAAACTCCATGTATTACTTGAAATTCAACCTTTGCGTATGCACACTTTGCCAAATTCTTCTATTTTGTGCGTACGCATGCATGTGTGTGTATGCACATCTTCTGCATAGTACGTATGATTGCCTACACACTACGTGAACCTTTTAATGTTTGTGGGTTGTGCGTACGCACAGGTGTGTGCGTACGCACACTTTCTTTTCCTCCTTTCACGTAGTATGTAGTCTTGTTTGCGTACAATGCCCATTTTTTTCCTTTTTGCTTTCCAGAAGCTTTCTGTTTCAGAGAGCTTTCTATTTTCATGATTCTTCTGTTCCAGGAAGCTTTCTGTTTGCATGCTTTTCATTCTGTTTCTTCTGTTTTCCTTCTAAAGCTTTCTATAATCAATCAATTCAACTAATCAAAGTAATATTCATTCTAACCTTAAATTCATTGATTATTTAACAGAAATTCTTAATAAATCACTTGAAATTAAGAAGAAAAAACACTAAAGATGTGCACGCATCACAACACCAAACTTAAAATCTTGCTTGTCCTCAAGCAAGCGAAGAATCATGGCTTAATCAAAATTCTTAACCCTATGATATAGGAATAAAGGATTGCAATCTAAATAAGTCTGGACAACCGTTTCACTTATGCACAGTTCAACAATTGATTAGAATCTTTCAAGACTTTTGTCCGGATTAGATTATGGAATCCTTTATTGAATCATCAACTTGAAGCAAACTTTTTTACTTTCTTTCCATCATTTAAGTTCATTGGGTGCTTTGCACTTTGAGCTTAGCCGTGACTCTTAATGTTTTCTTTTGGCTTGATACATAAATACCACAAGCACATAGTTGGGGAGCTCTTTGAGCTTATTCTGTCTTTTCATTCTTTCCCACCATTGGTGCTCAGAGCCTTTGGCTTTCACTTTTTTTAGGGGGGTGCTTTGAATTATAAGTCTAACCGTAACTTCTAAATGCTTTGTTCTTCAAGCTTCTAGCTTGATACATAAGCACCACAAGCACTTGACTAGGATGCTCTTTGAGCTTATTTTTCTCTCAATTTCCTTAGTCAGTGGTGCTCAGAGCCTTTGGTTTCTCTTATAACCTCTTTTTCTTACTTTTTATTTCTTATGTTGTTGCTTCTTCAAGGTTTTGTCAAGTATAAGGACTCCATAATGGTCCTCTAGACTAAAGCCTCAAGCAATGTTGCTCAGATCATGTTGAGCATTCTTAGTTAGTTTGGCTTCCCAAACCCAAATTGTCCTGCTCTTTTATTAAACTTCCCAGCACATGATTGATACAAAAAATTTGTATCTCTACAAAATTTCTTGGGTAAGTATACCGAATTTGTCGTCAAGTAAAAACTCACAATAGAGTGAGGTCGAATCCCACAGGGATTGATTGGTTGATCAACTTTAATCAGAGGGATTGTCTAGTTGAACTGAACATAATTGAGTTGAGATTGCAGAAATTTAAATGGCGAGAAACGTAAATAGCAAGAAATGTAAATGACGGAAAGGTAAATAACTGAATTAAACTGCTGGAATGTAAATTGCTAAATGTAAAGTGCAGAAAGTAAATAGCAAGAAATTAAATGGGAATGGGAGTAATGAACATCAAAGTAAACAGAATATAGAGAATGGGAAAATGAGAATGGGGAAGCTCATTGGGTTTAGGAGATGTTGCATTCTCCAGATCAAGTTCATTCTCATATCTTCCTCAATCCATGCAACTCATTGATCTCTTGGCAATCTTAGGTGATTGACTCCCAATTCTTTGGCAATTCAATCTCTCTAAGCTTGAACAATTGCCCAATTCCTTGATCTAATTGCTCATGGGAAGAGATGAAGTACGGTCACTGATTATACCACATACTTTTCTAGATCAAAGCATCGGGAGGATTATATGTCACTATATCCGACCAACCCCCAATCTAGTCCAACATGAGAAAGTATTTCTAGCATGATTCCCTCATTCTTCTTCCAAAGTTCTGAGGGAATCCAAGTGTAAACAATTTCTCTTCCGAGACAATTGCACAATTGGATGAAGTCCGAAAGCTTTCAAGAAAATCAAAGAGAATGAATAGAAGAAGAACAATAAGAACTATTATTGATCCATTGAATTACAACAGAGCTCCCTCCCACAATGAAGTGGGGTTTAGTTGATCATAGCTCTGGAAAATGAAAATAAAAATGTAAAGTGCATCCAAAGTAAACTAACTATAGAGAACAGTAAATGAGTGTTTACAATTCCGGATTCCCGAATTTTTCAATCCCCTTTTTCTAGTTCAAAACTACTCCTATATATACTACTTCTCTGATACTCAGGTGAGTCTTCAAGTATCTGAATGTAGGCCCTTGGTCTTAGTTGAAGCAGTTAACAAACTCTTTGGGCTTTTCTCAGCTTTCTGAAAGGGTTTAGTTGAGCACGTTAGTGTGGTCGTTAGTGTGGCCGTTAGTGTGAGTAATGTCATGTTTAGTTGCACGACTCGATAACGTTAGTGATACCAACGTGGTCACTATCGTTATAAACCTCTTGAATCCACGTTACTTCTGGCGTTAGTGGCACTAACGTGGCCACTAACGCCACACCTTGCCTCAGCCAACGTTGCTCCTGGCGTTAGTGGCATTAACGTGGCTACTAACGCCACCAATTTGCCTTTAATCACACCATCGCTGGCGTTAGTGGGCAGTAACGCCACCACTAATGCCACAAAGTCTCTTCTTGTCACGTTAGCACTGGCGTTAGTGGCACTAACGCATCCCTGGGTGGGTAACGCCACCACTAACACCACTTTTTCTTGACTTCTCCACGTTAGTCTTGGTGTTAGTGGCATCAACGTTGCCACTAACGCCACCAAGCCATCCATTGCCCACGTTATTATTGGCATTAGTGTGCCTAACTTGGCCACTAATGCCACCAATCCTTGGTTAGTCCACGTTGGTGCTGGCGTTAGTGTGCCTAACTTGGCCACTAACGCCACCTTGTCTCTGCTTCTTCCTTGCCTGTAATCAATCAAAAAAGTGCATCAAAGCCTTGCTATAATCACAAGATAATGTATCGTTCATTGCGTCAATTAGTTATTTGCATTAATCTCATGAAAATATTTATAATTCACAATGTTTGATTGAATCAAGACATGCATACATAACTTATCCATATGCTTGCTTATTGACTAAGAAAATGCATGAAACTAACCTAAAACATACTAAAAATGGCTTGTAAAACTAGCCAAGATGCCCTAGCATCACAACACCAAACTAAATCTTGCTTGTCCCCAAGCAAGTGATAAAACATAAGAAGAATGAATGAAAACATAAAGAGATATGAGTCCTTATTGAGAGATTTCAATCCTAGTTCATGGAGTTTCATGCATGACAACTTAAGTTCATATTCTTACTGGTTTCTAGGCCATAATATGCTCTTATATACTCAGTCTGTTGCCTTCTATGAGACTCTTATTCCTTGATCCTTAGCTTAACTTTTTGTTTTCTTTTTTTTTCTTGCTAGAGGTTTATTACTTTGTTTAGCTAAGTGCTCTGTGTTAAGGCAACTCTTTATGATAAGCTTTTAGCCAACACTCCCGAACCAGTTAGTTCAAGGTTCTAGGTGTTGAAATGCCCCTGAGGACTTACTTACTCAAGCATCTCCTCAACACATACACACCACAGGCACATGGCTTGTTATTCATCCCTGAGACCTTGGTGCCCAGCACCTCTTTGGGTTACTAAATGCTTTGTGACAAGGTTGCTCTTGATAGTGGACTTTTGGTTGATAATCTCGGGTAAGTTAGCCCAAGTTATCAAGTGATGATGCACTCCTTAGAACCTAATCATCCAAGCATATCCTTGTACAAAACACCACAGGCACATATCTCAAGATTCAAGCTATTGGTGCCTAGCTTTATTGCTTGCTCTCTTCTTTCTTTTTCATTTTCTTTTTCTTCCCATGATCTTTTTATTCATCTAAGTCTCATAGAGTGCACATTAAGCTTATATTTCAAGAGATATTCTAACCTTCAACCTTATTGGTGAACCACTAATTAGTTAAGCATTTACCACCACAAATGCTAGGACTTTATTCTGCAAACTTGGACTTCACTCTTCTTTTTCACAACATTTTCTTTTATTGAACTCAAGAACAAAGCATACAATTTAAGCAAGGTGAAATGATATGGTCACTTAAACTAGCAAGCCAAAACAAACCTAAAGAAAACAAAGTAATGCCAATGACTTAAAGACTGAAGGGACATTGATCAACAGGGGTACAATTGCACTTTCAATTGACAAATTTAATCTAGAAACAGTCAAATTACAATACAACCTCTTGATGCCCTCTTGTTTCCTCTTTGTCATCACCATCTTTAGCTTTTGTATCATTCTTTATCTCCTTAGATGATGGTGCATATTCATTCCAAGAGATTGACTGTCTTCTTGCAAAGGTATTGAAAGTTGCTTGCTCTCCAAGCACTTGAGTGGTTAGCATTCATGTATGTTTGTAAGCTTCTGAACTTACTTTGATGTGTAAACACCAAACTTAGTTTCTTACTTACTTCTGTATGCAATGTGTTGTGTGCATGCAATGTGCCATCATGTGCCTTTAGTCTTTTTGAGAAAACAAACTTAAGAGAAATTCTAAAATCAAATGGCTTCTGTGGTTGTTTGGATTTAGTGATTTCTTATGCTAATTGAAGGGTTGCAGTGTGTTCATGTGAAATTAATGGTGTAACACCAAACTTAGTATCACACATTCATCCTTGAATTATTGACTCATGGGATAATCACTTTTAGTGTGAAACACCAAACTTAATTCCTTGCAATGCACAAAAGGTTAACTTGCCCTTTATTAAACAAAGAAAAGAATCAAAAAAAGGTTTACCTCTGGTTAGGTTGCCTCCCAACAAGCGCTTCTTTAACGTCACTAGCTTGACAGTTGTCCTTTGTCAGGGAGGATGGTAGTGTCTCAGGTCTTCCCCTCTCATGGTGAATTTATTTCCACTTCCTTCCTTGAGAATTTCTACATGCTCCAACGAGAAGACTCTATTGATTGTGTACACTTGAGGTAACTGAGATGGGATCATAGGAAAATGGGGTGGTATTGGTGGTTGGTTTCCCCTGGAGAGAAATCTTCTGTAGGGATTTTCTTATTTTTCCACCCTTTTGGCACCTTTTTCTCAAGCCTCTTTTCTCCTTCAAGTGGTGTTTCATTGGGTTTGAATTCAGAAGGACTTTTGTTGATTGTTCCTTGTGAAGATTGTAGCTCTAGTTCCTCCTTGAGTCCTCTAGTTTGTTGCACCACTTGTATTTCTTGTTTTTCCACCAAAGGTGCCTTTAGAGGCTCTGCTTGTGGTTTATTGATTGCTTCTTCCAAGATTACTTTCTCATAATCAACCTTCATGCATTTGTTCTCTTGGTCTAAATCATGTGAGGGTTTGAAGACATAAAAGATTAGCTGTTCATCATGTATTCTAAGCATCAACTTCCCTTTCTCAACATCTATTAGTGCTTTGGCTGTGGCTAAGAATGGTCTCTCCAGAATGATTGGTTGAAGATAACTTTCTTCCATCTCAAGAATAACAAAATCTGTAGGGAGGAAGTACTTCCCTACCTTTATCAGCATATTTTCCACCACTCCTAGTGCTTGCTTGTAAGTATTGTCAGCCAACTGAAGGACTATTTTTGTGGGTTTTAATTCATTTATTTGCAGCTTCCACATGAGAGACAGGGGCATCAAGTTTATACTCGCTCCAAGATCATAAAACCCTCTATAAATCAACATATCCCCTATAGCACAAGGGATATGGAAGCTTCCTGGATCCTTCTTCTTTTTGGGTAAGTCCTTCTGAATAAGGGCACTGCACTCTTTAGTCATCACTACTGTCTGTCCACCCTTCAAGGGATTCTTCTTTGTTAGCAACTCTTTCATGAATTTGATATATAAAGGCATTTGTTGGAGTGCTTCAATGAAGGGGATGTTGATATGGAGGGATTTGAATATCTCTAGAAACCTAGAGGACTTCTTCTCTTTGTCACCACCCTTGAGCCTTTGAGGATATGGTGCTTGTGGCACGTAAGGTTTCAAGACTTCCTTCTCCATTAGATCCTCCCTCTGTGCAGGGTTATTTCTTTGTTTTGGCTCTCCCAACTTCTCTTTTGGGGGAATTTCGTTGTGCTCTGTTGACTTGATAGTTTCTTCTTCCAAGGTCTTCTCACTCCTTAGAGTGATTGTCTTACATTCTTCCCATTTCAGGTTCTTTATTTCTCCTCTTAGGTTCTTTTCAGTATCACTTGAAAAGCTGTTTGTAGTTTGGGTTATCTGTTGAGAAAGATATCCCACTTGTGTCTCAAACTTCTTAATGGCAGCTCCTTGATTTTGTAGATTGGATCTTACTTCCTCCTTGAAAGCGTTGTTGTCCTTAGATTCCTCCAAAAGCTTTCCCAGTAGGTTCTCTATTCTTGATAGCTTGTCCTCAGGAGGAGAGTATGAAATTGGGTTGGAAATTGAAGGTTGAGGATGGCCATTTTGTGCTTGGTAGTGAGGTTGGAAGGAAGTGTTGTGTGGGGCTTGATATGGTCTTTAGTTGGAGGATTGATGATTGAGGTTGTTGTAATGGTTGGGGTTTTGTGGTTTGTGATCCTGGGTTTGGCTTTGCTGGCCTCCCTACCTAAATTTTGGGTGGTTCTTCCAACCAGGATTGTAGGTTTTGGAATGGGGATCATAGAGTTGACTTGATGTATTTCCAACATAATTATCTTGTTCCCAATCATATCCTTCCTCTGTATTTCTTTCTTCTTGAACTGTTGGTTAGGTGTTGATTGCTGCCACCTGAGTTTTCTCCATTTGCTTGGTGAGCACTGCCAATTGATTGGTGATCAGTTTGTTCTGAGCTAATAGAGCATCCATCTGGCTCAACTCCATCACTCCTCTATTGGTGCTCCGATATGAGGCATATAAGTACTCATTGTTAGCCACAGTTTCAATGATATCTATGGCCTCTTCTATGGTCTTTTTGGTATTGAGAGAGCCTCCTGAAGAGTGGTCCATGGCCTTCTTTGCTTTTCTAGAAAGGCCTTCATAGAAAATGTGCAGTTGCACCCATTCGTTGAATATATCAGGGGGACATCTTCTTGTTAGCTCCATATACCTTTCTCATGCTTCATATAAGGTTTCTCCATCTAGTTGTCTGAACCTCCGTTCTCAGCTTGATTATCCTCTGTGGAGGATAGAACTTTGTTAGAAACTTGTTGACAACATCCTCCTATGTGGTAAGACTTTCCTTGGGAAAGGATTCAAGCCACTTAGATGCTTTGTCCCTAAGAAAAAGGGAAACAAGAGCAACCTATAGGTGTCAGGGTGAACACCATTGGCTTTCACAGTGTCACAGATTCTCAGGAATGTAAATAGATGTTGGTTGGGGTCTTCTTGGGCACTCCCTCCAAATGAGCAATTATTCTGGACTAGGGTGATGAGTTGAAGCTTAAGTTCAAAATTATTGGCATGAATAGAAGGTTTCAAGATGCTGCTCCCATAATTCCCAGGATTGGGATTGATGAAAGAGCCTAGGACTCTTCTCTCATGCACTACATGATTACCAGCACCTTCTCCAACATGATTTCCAATACCTTCTCCATGATGGTTATTCATATCATCAACCATGTCTATATCCAGATCCTCTTCCTCTTTTTCTTCACCAATAGCCCTCTTGCCTCTTACTTCTCTCCTTCGTCTAAAGAGAGTCCTCTCAGGTTCAGACTCAAAAGAGGTTGAAGCTCCTCTTCTTCTACCTATCATACACAAGATAGCAACATACAAAAGAGCACAGTGAAGGAATCCACCCTTGTGAAAAGAGTGTGGTTAGAGTGATTGATTCAAATTGTCAAACAGTTAGTGGATTAGTGTGCATAAGAATGTAAATAAACAATAAAAAGTAAGTGAAATTGCTGGAAATTAAAGTGACTAACTAAAAGTAAACCAATTAACAAAAGAAAAGCAAAATATTCAATCTAGTTATCTCTTGATTTAATCATTGTCAATGCAAAATCAATCCTGGGGCAACGACGCCATAAACTTGATACGAAAAATTTGTATCTCTACAAACTTCCTTCGGCAAGTATACCGAATTTGTCGTCAAGTAAAAACTCACAATAGAGTGAGGTCGAATCCCACAGGGATTGATTGGTTGATCAACTTTAATCAGAGGGATGGTCTAGTTGAACTGAACATAATTGAGTTGAAATTGCAGAAATTTAAATGGCGGGAAACATAAATAGCAAGAAATGTAAATGACAGAAAGGTAAATAGATGAATTAAGCTGCTGGAATGTAAATTGCTGAATGCAAAGTGCAGAAAGTAAATAGCAAGAAATTAAATGGGAATGGGAGTGATGAACATCAAAGTAAACAGAATATAGAGAATGGGAAGATGAGAATGGGGAAGCTCATTAGGTTCAGGAGATGTTGCATTCTCCGGATTAAGTTCATTCTCATCTCTTCCTCAATCCATGCAACTCATTGATCTCTTGGCAATCTTAGGTGATTGAATCCCAATTTCTTGACAATTTAATCTCTCTAAGCTTGAACAATTACCCAATTTCTTGATCTAATTGCTCATGGGAAGAGATGAAGTACGATCACTGATTATACCACATACTTTTCTAGATCAAAGCATCAGGAGGATTATATGTCACTATATCCGACCAACCCCCAATCCAGTCCAGCATGAGAAAGCATTTCTAGCATGATTCTCTCATTCTTCTTCCAAATTCCAAGGGAATCCAAGTATGAACAATTTCTCTTCCAAGACAATTGCACAATTGGATGAAGTGCGAAAGCTTTCAAGCAAATCAAAGAGAATGAATAGAAGAAGAACAATAAGAACTATTATTGATCCATTGAATTACAACAGAGCTCCCTCCCCCAATGAAGTGGGGTTTAGTTGATCATAGCTCTGGGAAATGAAAATAGAAATGTAAAGTGCATCCAAAGTAAACTAACTATAGAGAAGAATAAATGAGTGTTTACAATTCCAGATTCCCAGATTTTTCAATCCCCTTTTTCTAGTTCAAAACTACTCCTATATATACTACCTCTCTAATACTCAGGTGAGTCTTCAAGTATTTGAATGTGGGCCCTTGGCCTTAGTTGAAGCAGTTAACAAACTCTTTGGGCCTTTCTTAGCTTTCTGAAAAGGGTTTAGTTGAGGCAATAGTCACGTTAGTGTGGCCGTTAGTGTGAGTAACGTCATGTTTAGTTGCACGGCTTGATGACGTTAGTGACACCAATGTGGTCACTAACGTTAAAAACCTCTTGAATCCATGTTACCCCTGGCGTTAGTGGCACTAACATGGCCACTAATGCCACACCTTGCCTCAGCCAACGTTGCTCCTGGCGTTAGTGGCATTAACGTTGCCACTGATGCCACCAATTTGCCTTTGATCACACCATCGCTGGCGTTAGTGGGAACCAACGCCACCACTAACGCCACAAAGCCGCTTTTTGTCACGTTAGCACTGGCGTTAGTGGCACTAATGTTGCCACTAACGCCACTCCTCCTTGAAGCCCTTGCCATTGCTGGCGTCAGTGGGTGGGTAACGACACTGATGAGTGAATAATTTATACGCTTTTGGCATTATTTTTAGGTAGTTTTTAGTATGATTTAGCTACTTTTTAGTATATTTTTATTAGTTTTTAAATAAAAATCACATTTCTGGACTGTACTATGAGTTTGTGTATTTTTCTGTGATTTCAGGTATTTTCTGGCTAAAATTGAAGGACCTGAGCAAAAATCTGATTCAGAGGCTGAAAAAGGATTGCAGATGCTGTTGGATTCTGATCTCCCTGCACTCGAAACGGATTTTCTGGAGCTACAAAAACCCAATTGGCGTGTTCTCAATTGTGTTGGAAAGTAGACATCTAGGGCTTTCCAGCAATATTTAATAGTCCATACTTTGCGCGAGTTTTGACGACGCAAACTGGCGTTCAAACACCAACTTCCTGCCCTATTCTGAAGTTAAACACCATAAACAGGTTACAAACCAGAGTTAAACGCCACAAACAGGCTGCAACCTGGCGTTTAACTCCAAGAATAGTCTCTACACTTGAAAGCTTCAATGCTCAGCCCAAGCACACACCAAGTAGGCCCCGGAAGTGGATTTCTGCACTATCTGTACTTAGTTACTCATTTTCTGTAACCCTAGTTACTAGTTTAGTATAAAAACTACTTTTAGAGATTTATTTTATGTCTTTTGATCGAGTGATCCAGTTTTCATATTTCAAAACTGAGACCTTTGTACACGTTTGGAGGCTAGCCTCACGGCCATGCCTAGACCTTTCACTTATGTATTTTTAACAGTGGAGTTTCTACACCCCATAGATTAAGGTGTGAAGCTCTGCTATTCTTCATGAATTAATGCAAAGTACTATTTTTTTTCTATTCAACTCAAGCTTATTCTTATTCTAAGATATTCACTCGCACTTCAACCTGTTGAATGTGATGATCCATGACACTCATCATCATTCTCACCTATGAACGCGTGCCTGACAACCACTTCCGTTCTATCTGCAATAGCTTGAGTGTGTATCTCTTAGCCTCCTGGTTCATGATCAGAGTCTTCGTGGTATAGGCTAGAATTATTGGCGGCCATTCCTGAGATCCGGAAAGTCTAAACCTTGTTTGTGGTATTTCGAGTAGGATCTGGGAAGGAATGACTGTGACGAGCTTCAAACTCGCGAGTGTTGGGCATAGTGACAGACGCAAAAGGATCATTGGATCCTATTCCAACATAATCGAGAATCGATAGATGATTAGTCGTGCGGTGACAGCGCATTTGGACCATTTTTACTGAGAGGACGGATGGTAGCCATTGACAACGGTGATCCCCCAACATAAAGCTTGCCATGGAAAGGAGTATGAATGATTGAATGAAGACAGTAGGAAAGCAGAGATTCAGAAGGAGCAAAGCATCTTCATACGGTTATCTGAAATTCTCACCAATGAATTACATAAGTATTTCTATCTTATTTTATATTTTATTTATATTTTAATTATCAAAACCTCATAACCATTTGAATCTACCTGACTGAGGTTTACAAGATGACCATAGCTTGCTTCAAGCCGACAATCTCCGTGGGATCGACCCTTACACACGTAAGGTTTATTACTTGGACGATCCAGTGCACTTGCTGGTTAGTTGTGTGAAGTTGTGAAAAGAGTTGAGATTAAGATCGTGCGTACCAAGTTTTTGGCACCGTTTCAGAGATCACAATATCGTGCACCAGACACCACTAACGCCACTTTTACTTGAGTTCTCCACGTTAGTTCTGGCGTTAGTGGCATCAACGTTGCCACTAACGCCACCAAGACATCCATTGCCCACGTTATTGCTGGCGTTAGTGTGCCTAACTTGGCCACTAATGCCACCAATCCTTGGTTGGTCCACGTTGGTGCTGGCGTTAGTGTGCCTAACTTAGCCACTAACGCCACCTTGTCTCTACTTCTTCCTTTCCTGCAATCAATCAAACAAGTGCATCAAAGCCTTGCTATAATTACAAGATAATGTATTATTCATTGTATCAATTAGTTATTTGCATTAATCTCATGAAAATATTTATAATTCACAATGTTTGATTGAATCAAGACATGCATACATAACTCATCCAAATGCTTGCTTATTGACTAAGAAAATGCATTAAACTAACCTAAAACATACTAAAAATGGCTTGTAAAACTAGCCAAGATACTCTGGCATCAATGATTAATTACTCACATTCAGAAGCAAGCACAATTATAGTTGTGTGTTGTGATGGAAATGTGAAAATATGTACTTGACAATTAGAAGTCTTAAATGCATTATATAAGATAAAAACATTTGATACGCATGCATATTATTAAAAAGGAATGAGACAACCTTAGTTCTTGATGCCTTTCTCTTCATCATCTTTTTCTTCATCACCTTTTCGGCTATGTAGAACATAGCCTCCAACACCAAACTTAGAATGATTGCTTGTCCTCAAGAATAAAAGAAAAGAAAAAGTAATGGTGATGGAAACAGGTTTATTAAGTAAAATAATTCAATTAATGCATAGGCTTATTCAATTAAAAGAATCAAAATCATAATAGAATGAAAGGTATGCCCAAATAAAATAAGATAATGAGGTTGTTTGTAACAGCCCAGACCACCCGCTAGCACGATATTGTCCGCTTTGGCACACAAGGCCTCACAGTTTTGCCTTTGACGATAGGGATGATAGCCGAAGCCCCCCACACTCACTCGTCAAAACGCATCATGCTAGGGAGAGATATCCACACCCTTATAAGGCATGCTTCGTTCCCCTCCCCAACCAATATGGGACCTTACAATCCACCCCCTAAGGGAGCCCAGCGCACTCGCTGGCACATCGATCCGGGCTCCGACTCTGATACCATCTGTAACAGCCCAGACCACCCGCTAGCATGATATTGTCTGATTTAGCACACAAGGTCTCACGGTTTTGCCTTTGAAGATAGGGATGATAGCTGATGAGCAGATAATTTATACCCTTTTTGGCATTATTTTTACATAGTTTTTAGTATGTTTTAGTTAATTTTTATTATATTTTTATTAGTTTTTATGAAAAAATCACATTTATGGACTTCACTATGAATTTGTGTGTTTTTCTGTAATTTCAGGTATTTTCTGGCTGAAATTGAGGGACCTGAGCAAAAATCTGATTCAGAGGCTGAAAAAGGACTGCAGATGCTGTTGGATTCTGACCCTCCTGCACTCGAAGTGGATTTTCTGAAGCTACAGAAACCAAATTGGTTCACTCTCAATTGTGTTAGAAATTAGACATCTTGGGCTTTCCAGAAATATATAATAGTCCATACTTTGCCCGAGATTTGATGGCTCAAACTGGCGTCCAAAGCCAGCCAAAAACTTTCTGGCATAAAACGCCCAAACTGGCACCAGAATTGGAGTTAAATGCCCAAACTGGCACCCAAGCTGGCGTTTAAC
This sequence comes from Arachis ipaensis, assembly GCF_000816755.2. Classification (NCBI taxonomy): domain Eukaryota; kingdom Viridiplantae; phylum Streptophyta; class Magnoliopsida; order Fabales; family Fabaceae; genus Arachis; species Arachis ipaensis. The sequence continues at coordinate 102,058,515 of NC_029790.2, read as the reverse complement.
TCCAAGAATAGCCTATGCACGAAAAAGCTTCATTGCTCAGACCAAGCACACACCAAGTGGGCCCCGGAAGTGGATTTCTACAGTATCTGCACTTAGTTACTCATTTTCTGTAAACCTAAGTTACTAGTTTAGTATAAATAGCACTTTTTACTATTGTATTCGGATCTTTTGGATCCAGTTTTCATACTTTGGAGCTGAGACCATTGTTCATATTTAGGAGGCTGGCCATTCGGCCATGCCTAGACTATTTTCACTTATGTATTTTATATGGTGGAGTTTCTACATCCTATAGATTGAGGTATGGAGCTCTGCTGTTCTTAATGAATTAATACAATTACTACTGTTTTTCTATTCAATCACGCTTGATTCTATTCTAAGATACTCACTCGTACTTCAATCTGGAGAATGATATGATCCGTGACACTCATCATTATTCTCAATTCTATGAATGTGTGCCTGACAACCACTTCCGTTCTATCTGAGCTCAACGTAGTCATTGGGCGACAGCTTGAGTGCGTATCTCTTGGATATCTAATACACGGACCGAGTCCGTGAGATTAGTATCTTCGTGGTATAGGCTAGAACCAATTGGCAGCATTCCTGGGATCCAGAAAGTCTAAACCTTGTCTGTGGTATTCCGAGTAGGATCTGGGAAGGGATGACTGTGACGAGCTTCAAACCTACGAATGTTGGGCGCAGTGACATTGTGCAAAAGGATCAATGGATTCTATTCCGATGCTAGCGGAAACCGACAGATGATTAGCCATGCGGTAGCTGTGCCTGGTATTTTTCATCCGAGACGAGAAAACCGACAGTTGATTAGCCGTGCAGAAACCGTAGAGGACCATTTTCACTGAGAGAATCCTACAGCTTACCATGGAAGGGAGCACGCATGATTGGAAGAAGGCAATAGGAAAGCAGAGGTTCAGAAGCAACAAAGCATCTCCAAATGCTTATCTGAAATTCCCACCAATGAATCACATAAGTATCTTTATCTTATTTTATGTTTTATTTATCTTTTAATTATCAAAACCTCATAACTATTTGAATCCGCCTGACTGAGATTTACAAGATGACCATAGCTTGCTTCAAGCCGACAATATCCGTGGGATCGACCCTTACTCACGTAAGGTATTACTTTGACGACCCAGTGCACTTGCTGGTTAGTTGTGCGGAGTTGTGAAAAGTGTGAATCACGATTTTCCACACCAAGTTTTTGGCGCCGTTGCCAGGGATTGTTTGAGTTTGGATAACTGACGGTTCATCTTGTTGCTTAGATTAGGTAATTTTTTTTTTTATGTTTAAGCTTTTTATTTTTATTTTTGAAAAAAAAAATTTAGTTTTCAAAAAAATTCAAAAAAAGAAAAAAAATTTGTTCTTCAGAATTTTTAAGAATGAATTCTAGAGCTTCTTAAGATATGTTGAAGCCTGACTGGCTGTTAAGCCATGTCTAATCTTTTGGACCAAGGTTTCTACTTTCCATTGTAGAAAGGACATGTCTGTAATTGATATGCTGAAGCTTGGCTGGCCATTTGGCCATGTCTAATTCTTTTGGACCGAAGCTTTAGACTAGCATTGCATGAATCCTGGAATTCTTATTAAAAATTTTGAATTTCTTTATTCTCTTTTTCCAAATAATTTTCGAAAAATTACAAAAAAAAAATTAATAAAACCATAAAAACTAAAAAAAAAAATATTGTGTTTCTTGTTTGAGTCTAGTGTCAAATTTTAAGTTTGGTGTCAATTGCATGTTTTTAAAATTTTCTTAAATTTTCGAAAATTCATCATGTGTTCTTTCTTGATCTTCAAGTTGTTCTTGATGATTTTCTTTGTTTAATCTTGTGATTTTCTTGTTTTGTGTCTTTCCTTGTTTTTCATATGCATTTTCAAATTCTTAGTGTCTAAACATTAAAAATTTTTTAAGTTTGGTGTCTTGCATGTGTTTCTTTTCTTAAAAACTTTCAAAAATATGTTCTTGGTGTTCATCTTGACATTCAAAGTGTTCTTGGTGTTCATCTTGACATTCAAAGTGTTCTTGCATGCATTTCTTGTTTTGATCTTAATTTCTTATGTCTTGTGTCTTTTTGTTGTTTTTCTCTCTCCTCATTAAAAAATTCAAAAATCAAAAAAATATATTTCCCTTATTTTACTCATAAATTTTGAAATTTTGGGTTGACTTAGGAAAAAATTTTTAAAATTTAGTTGTTTCTTGTTAGTCAAGTCAAAATTTCAATTTAAAAATTCTATCTTTTCAAATCTTTTTCAAAAATCAAATCTTTTTCATTTTTCTTTCATGTTTTCGAAAATCTCAAAATTAATTTTCAAAATCTTTTTCTTATTTTTACTTCATATTTTCGAATTTATTACCAACATTTAATGTTTTGATTCAAAAATTTTCAACTTGTTACTTGCCTACTAAGAAAGGATCAATCTTTAAATTCTAGAATAATATCTTTTAGTTTCTTGTTAGTCAAGTAATCAACTTTAATTTAAAAAATTAAATCTTTTTAATTTCCTTTTCAAATCTTTTTCTAACCTCTTATCTTTTCAAAATTTATTTTCAAATCTTTTTCAATTAACTACTTGACTTTTTGTTTTAATTTTAAAAGTTTACTATTTTTTTCAAAATCACCTAACTACTTTTCTCTCTCTAATTTTTGAAAACCACTAACAACTTTTTCAAAAATTTTTTTAATTAACTAATTGTTTTAAATTTTAATTTTATTTTATTTCTTTTAATAAATTTGAATTCTAACTAATAATTAAAATAAAAAAAAATATTTTTCTTTTCTTTTAAATTAAAATTCGAATACTCTCTCTCTCTCATCTCTTTCTATTTATTTTATTTATTTACTAACACTCTTCTTCTTAACATTCGAACCCTCCCCCTCTCTCTGTGTTCGAATTCTTATTCTTCTCCCTTCTTCATTTTATTCTTCTCTTCTTCTACTCATATAAAGGAATCTCTATACTGTGACATAGAGAATTTCTCTTCATTTCTGTTCTCTTCTTTTTCATATGAGCAGGAACAAGGATAAGAACATTCTTGCTGAAGTTGATCTTGAACCTGAAAGGACTCTAAAGAGGAAGCTAAGAGAAGCTAAAGCACAACACTCTGGAGAGGACCTCACAGAAATTTTCGAAAAAGAAGAAGACATGGCAGCCGAAAATAACAACAATGGTGGAGATGCAAGGAAGATGCTTGGTGACTTTACTGCACCAACTTCTGACTTCTATGGAAGAAGCATCTCAATTCCTGCAATTGGAGTAGACAACTTTGAGCTTAAGCCTCAATTAGTTTCTCTAATGCAACAGAATTGCAAGTTTCATGGACTTCCATTAAAAGATCCTCATCAGTTCTTAGCTGAATTCTTACAAATCTGTGACACTGTTAAGACCAATAGGGTTAATCCTAAGGTCTACAGACTCATGCTTTTCCCTTTTTGCTGTAAGAGACAGAGCTAGGATATGGTTGGACTCACAACCTAAAGAAAGCCTGAACTCTTGGGAAAAGTTGGTCAATGCTTTCTTGGCCAAATTCTTTCCACCTCAAAAGTTGAGCAAGCTTAGAGTGGAAGTCCAAACCTTCAGACAGAAGGAAGGTGAATCCCTCTATGAAGCTTGGGAAAGATACAAGCAATTAATCAGAAGGTGTCCTTCTGACATGCTTTCAGAATGGAGCATCTTATGTATATTCTATGATGGTCTGTCTGAATTGTCTAGGATGTCATTGGATCACTCTGCTGGTGGATCTCTTTATCTGAAAAAAATGCCTGCAGAAGTCCAGGAACTCATTGAAATGGTTGCAAATAACCAGTTCATGTATACTTCTAAAAGAAATCCTGTGAATAATGGGATAACTCAGAAAAAAGGAGTTCTTGAGATTGATACTCTGAATGCAATATTGGCTCAGAATAAAATATTGACTCAACAAGTCAATATGATTTCTCAGAGTCTGACTGGAATGCAAGCTGCAACCGGCAGTACTAAAGAAGCTTCCTTTGAAGAAGAAGCTTATGACCCTGAGAATCCTGCAATGGAAGAGGTGAATTACATGGGAAAATTCTATGGAAACACCTACAATCCTTCATGGAGGAATCATCCTAATTTCTCATGGAAGGATCAGTAGAAGCCTAATCAAGGCTTCAATAATAATAATAATAATGGTGGGAGAAATATGTTTGGCAATAACAAGCTTTTTCTATCATCTTCTGAGCAACAGACAGAGAATTCTAAGCAGAGCCTCTCTGACTTAGCAACTATAGTCTCTAATCTATCTAAGACCACTCTCAGTTTTATGACTGAAACAAGGTTCTCCATTAGAAATTTGGAGGCACAAGTGGGTCAACTGAGTAAAAGAGTGGCTGAAACTCCTCCTAGTACTCTCCCAAGAAATACAGAAGAGAATCCAAAAAGAGAGTGCAAGGCCATCAATATACCCAACATGGCCGAACATGGAGAGAGTCAGAAGGCAGTGATTTCCAATGAGGGAGACCTCAATGGACGTCCACTAGCCAATAAGGAGTTCCCCATTGAGGAACAAAAGGAATCTGAGGCTCATATAGAGACCATAGAGATTCCACTGAACTTACTATTGCCATTCATGAGCTCTGATGAGTATTCTTCCTCTGAAGAGGATGAAGATATTGTTGAAGAGCAAGTTGCTCAGTATCTAGGAGCAATCATGAAGCTAAATGCCAAGTTATTTGGTAAGACTTGGGAGGATGGACCTACATTTCTCATCAATGAATTAAATACCTTGGTTCAACAGAAATTACCTCAGAAGAAAGCGAATCCCAGAAAGTTCTTAATACCTTGCATCATAGGCACCATGACCTTTAAGAAGGCTCTGTGTGACCTTGGTTCAAGTATAAACCTCATGCCACTATCTGTAATGGAGAAACTAGGGATCTTTGAGGTACAAGTTGCAAGAATTTCACTAGAGATGGCAGACAATTCAAGGAAGCAGGCTTATGGACTTGTAGAGGATGTCTTAGTGAAGGTTGAAGGCTTTTACATCCCTGCTGATTTCATAATCCTAGACACTGGGAAGAAAGATGATGAATCCATCATCCTTGGAAGACCCTTCCTAGCCACAGCAAGAGCTGTGATTGATGTGGACAGAGGAGAGTTAGTCCTTCAATTGAATGAGGACTACCTTATGTTTAATGTTCAAGGATCTTCTTCTGTAACCATTGAGAGAAAGCATGAAAAACTTCTCTCAATATAGAGTCAAACAGAGCCCCTCACATTCAACTTCTAAATTTGGTGTTGGGAGGCCATCATCAAGCTCTAAGTCTCTGTGAAGCTCTCTAAGAGCTCACTGTCAAGCTATTGACATTAAAGAAGCGCTTGTTGGGAGGAAACCCAATGTTATTTAATTATATTTATTTATATTCCATTGTCATTTTATGTTTTCTTTAGGTTGATGATCATGTGAAGTCATAAAAACAACTGCAGAATTAAAACAAAATTAAAAACAGGATAAAAAACAGCACACCCTAGAGGACAGGCTTACTGGCGTTTAAACACTAGTAAGGATAGCAGAATGGGCGTTTAACACCCAGCCTGGCAGCATTCTGGGCGTTAAACGCCAGAATGGGCAGCACTCTAGGCGTTTAACGCCAGAAAAGGGTGTCTAGCGTCTGGCTGGCATTAAACGCCAGAAATGGCAGACAGACTGGCGTTTAACGCCAGACAAGGGTGTCTGGCTGGCGTTAAACGCCAGAAAGAGGCAGCAGACTAGCGTTTAACACCAGGAAAGGTAGCAGAGCTAGCGTTTAAAGCTAGAATTGGCATACTGAGGGCGTTTGAATGCCAGAATGGTGTAGGGAGCAGAATTCCTTGACACCTCAGGATCTGTGGACCCCACAGGATCCCCACCTACCCCAACTCTTCTTCTCTCCTCTTCACACTTTTCCATAACACTCTTCCCCAAATACCCTTGACCAATCACATCAATACCTCTTCCCCAAATACCATTCACCTATCAAATCCTACCCTCTTCCCCATATTCTCTTCACTACTCACATCCATTCATCATAAACCCCACCTACCTCACCATTCAAATTCAAACAATTTCCCTCCCAAACCCACCCTTTCATGACCAAATTCCCTCTCTCTCTCTTATCCTATAAATACCCCTCATCACTACCTTCACTTTCACACATCACAAACAATTCTTTCCCCTTTGGCCGAACCGCTCACCCCCCTCCATCTCCTCCATTTCTTCTTCTTCTACTCCTTTCTTTCTTCTTTTTCTCGAGGACGAGCAAACCTTTTAAGTTTGGTGTGGAAAAAGCTCCACTTTTTTGTTTTTCCATAACCATTAATGGCACCTAAGGCCGGAGAAACCTCTAGAAAGAGAAAAGGGAAGGCAATTGCTTCCACCTCCGAGTCATGGGAGATGAAGAGATTCATCTCAAAGGTCCATCAAGACTACTTCTATGAAGTTGTGGCCAAGAAAAAGGTGATCCCCGAGATCCCTTTCATGATAAAAAAGAGTGAATATCCGGAGATCCGACGTGAGATTCGAAGAAGAGGTTGGGAAACTCTCACCAACCCAATCCAACAAGTCAGAATCTTAATGGTTCAAGAGTTCTATGCCAATGCATGGATCACTAAGAACCATGATCAAAGTATGAACCCGAACCCAAAGAATTGGCTCACAATGGTTTGGGGAAATTACTTGGATTTTAGTCCGGAAAATATGAGGTTGGCATTTAACTTGCCAATGATGAGAGGAGATCCTCGTCCTTTCACTAGAAGGGTCAACTTTGATCAAAGGTTGGACCAAGTCCTCATGGACATCTGTATGGAAGGAGCTCAATGGAAGAGAGACTCAAGAGGCAAGCCGGTTCAATTAAGAAGGCTTGACCTCAAACCCATGGCTAGGGGATGGTTGGAGTTCATCCAACGCTCTATCATTCCTACTAGCAACCGGTCTGAAGTTACAATAGACCGGACTATCATGATCCATAGTATCATGATTGGAGAGGAAGTAGAAGTTCATGAGATCGTACCTCTAGAACTCTACAAGGTGGCGGACAAGCCCATCACTAAGAAGAGGATAGAGCAAACAAGAGAGCCCACTCATGGACCTCAACAAGAGCATGAGGACATTCCTTATCAAGAAATCCCTGAGATGCCTCAAGGGATGCACTTTCCTCCACACAACTACTGGGAGCAAATCAACACCTCCTTAGGAGAATTGAGCTCCAACATGGGGCAACTAAGGATGGAGCACCAAGAGCACTCCATTATCCTCAATGAAATCAGAGAGGACCAAAGAGCCATGAGGGAGGAGCAACAAAGGCAAGGAAGAGACATAGAGGAGCGCAAGCACTCCATAAGATCTTCAAGAGGAAGAACTAGCCGCCATCACTAAGGTGGACCCGTTCTTTAATTTTCTTGTTCTTATTTTCCTGTTTTTCGAATTCTATGTTTTTTGTCTTTATTACATGATCATTAGTGTCTAGTGTCTATGTCTTAAAGCTATGAGTGTCCTATAAATCCTTCACCTTTCTTAAATGAAAAAAATGTTTTTAATTGCAAAAGAACAAGAAGTGCATGATTTTCGAATTCTATCTTGAAATTACTTTAATTATTTTGATGTGGTGGCAATACTTTTTGTTTTCTGAATAAATGCTTGAACAGTGCATATTTTTGAATTTGTTATTTATGAATGTTAAAATTGTTGGCTCTTGAAAGAATAATAAAAAAAGAGAACTGTTATCGATAATCTGAAAAATCATAAAATTAATTCTTGAAGCAAGAAAAAGCAGTGAATAGACAAAGCTTGCAAAAAAAAGATGCGAAAAAATAAAAAAAAAAGAGAAAAAGTAAGCAGAAAAAACCAATAACCCTTTAAACTAAAAGGCAAGGGTAAAAAGGATCCAAGGCTTTGAGCATTAATGGATAGGAGGGCCCAAAGGAATAGAATCCTGGCCTAAGCGGCTAAATCAAGCTGTCCCTAACCATGTGCTTGTGGCGTGAAGGTGTCAAGTGAAAAGCTTGAGACTGAGCGGTTAAAGTCATGGTCCAAAGCAAAAAGAGTGTGCTTAAGAGCTCTGGACACCTCTAACTGGGGACTCTAGCAAAGCTAAGTCACAATCTGAAAAGGTTCACCCAGTTATATGTCTGTGGCATTTATGTATCCGGTGGTAATACTAGAAAAAAAAATGCTTAGGGTCATGGCCAAGACTCATAAAGTAGCTGTGTTCAAGAATCAACATATTGAACTAAGAGAATCAATAAAACTATCTGAATTCTAAGTTCCTATGGATGCCAATCATTCTGAACTTCAAAGGATAAAGTGAGATGCCAAAACTGTTCAGAAGCAAAAAGGCTACCAGCCCCGCTCATCTAATTGGAACTAAGTTCATTGATAAGTTTGGAATTTATTGTATATTCTCTTATTTTTATCCTATTTTGTTTTTAGTTGCTTGGGGACAAGCAACAATTTAAGTTTGGTATTGTGATAAGCAGATAATTTATACCCTTTTGGCATTATTTTTACATAGTTTTTAGTATGTTTTAGTTAATTTTTATTATATTTTTATTAGTTTTTATGCAAAAATCACATTTCTGGACTTCACTATGAGTTTGTGTATTTTTCTGTAATTTCAGGTATTTTCTGGCTGAAACTGAGGGACCTGAGCAAAAATCTGATTCAGAGGCTGAAGAAGGACTGCAGATGCTATTGGATTCTGACCCTCCTGCACTCGAAGTGGATTTTCTGAAGCTACAGAAGCCCAATTGGTGCGCTCTCAATTGCATTAGAAATTAGACATCTTGATATTTCCAGAAATATATAATAGTCCATACTTTGTCCGAGATTTGATGGCTCAAACTGGCGTCCAAAGCCAGCTAAAAACTTTCTGGCATAAAACGCCCAAACTGGCACCAGAATTGGAGTTAAACGCCCAAACTGGCACCCAAGCTGGCGTTTAACTCCAAGAACAGCCTATGCATGAAAAAGCTTCAATGCTTAGCCCAAGCACACACCAAGTGGGTCCCGGAAGTGGATTTCTGCACTATCTGCACTTAGTTACTCATTCTCTGTAAACGTAAGTTACTAGTTTAGTATAAATAGCACTTTTTACTATTGTATTCGGATCTTTTGGATCTAGTTTTCATACTTTGGAGCTGAGACCATTGTTCACATTTGGGAGGCTTGCCATTTGGCCATGCCTAGACTATTTTCACTTATGTATTTTCTTCGGTGGAGTTTCTACACCCCATAGATTAAGGTGTGGAGCTCTGCTGTTCTTCATGAATTAATGCAATAACTACTATTTTTCTATTCAATCACGCTTGATTCTATTCTAAGATACTCACTCGTACTTCAATCTGGAGAATGATATGATTCGTGACACTCATCATTATTCTCAATTCTATGAACGCGTGCCTGACAACCACTTCCGTTCTATCTGAGCTCAACGTAGTCATTGGGCGACAGCTTGAGTGCGTATCTCTTGGATATCTAATACACGTACCGAGTCTGTGAGATTAGTATCTTCATGGTATAGGCTAGAACCAATTGGCAGCATTTCTGGGATCCGGAAAGTCTAAACCTTGTCTGTGGTATTCCGAGTAGGATCTGTGAAGGGATGACTGTGACGAGCTTCAAACCTGCGAATGTTGGGCGCAGTGACAGTGTGCAAAAGGATCAATGGATTATATTCCGACGCTAGCGGGAACCGACAGATGATTATCCATACGGTAGCTGTGCCTGGTATTTTTCATCCGAGACGAGAAATCCGACAATTGATTAGCCATGCAGAAACCGTAGAGGACCATTTTCACTAAGAGGATCCTACAGCTTGCCATGGAAGGGAGCACGCATGATTGGAAGAAGGCAATAGGAAAGCAGAGGTTCAAAAGCAACAAAGCATCTCCAAACGCTTATCTAAAATTCCCACCAATGAATCACATAAGTATCTTTATCTTATTTTATGTTTTATTTATCTTTTAATTATCAAAACCTCATAACCATTTGAATCCGCCTGACTGAGATTTACAAGATGACCATAGCTTGCTTCAAGCCGACAATCTCCGTGGGATCGACCCTTACTCACGTAAGGTATTACTTGGACGACCCAGTGCACTTGCTGGTTAGTTGTGCGAAGTTGTGAAAAGTGTGAATCACGATTTCCCACACCAATAGCCGAAGCCCCCCACATTCACTCGTCAAAATGCGCCATGCTAGGGAGAGGTATCCACACCCTTATAAGGCATGCTTCGTTCCCCTCCCCAACCGATGTGGGACCACCTTACTATCCACCCCCTAAGGGAGCCCAGCGCCTTCGCTGGCACATCGATCTGGGTTCCAGCTCTGATACCATCTGTAACAGCCCAGACCACCCGCTAGCACGATATTGTCCGCTTTGGTACACAAGGCCTCACGGTTTTGCCTTTGACGATAGGGATGTTAGACGAAGCCCCCACACTCACTCGTCAAAACGCATCATGCTAGGGAGAGGTATCCACACCCTTATAAGGCATGCTTTGTTCACCTCCCCAACCGATGTGGGACCTTACAATCCACCCCCCTAAGGGAGCCTAGCACCCTCACTGGCACATCGATCCAGGCTCCGACTCTGATACTATCTGTAATAGCCTAAACCACCCGCTAACACGATATTGTCCACTTTGGCACACAAGGTCTCACAATTTTGCTTTTGATGATAGGGATGAGAGCCGAAGCCCCCCCCCACACACACTCACTCGTCAAAACGCGTCATGCTAGGGAGAGGTGTCCACACCCTTATAAGGCATGCTTCGTTCTCCTCCCCAACCAATGTGGGACCTTACATTGTTACTGTATTTGCATGGTGAATGTGGCAACACCAAACTTATTAGTATGAGAACACCAAACTTAGTGTCGTACCATCTATGTGAACTAGGTCAAGTACCTAGTGGTATATGAATTTGGTGTAGCATACCAAACTTATTCCATGAACACATATGCAACCTTGATTGGAGCAATAGTCTTGATGATGGAGCTGGCACAGATTTCCTTAATTCTTGAGTAGTCACAAATACTGCCTATACAAACAAGCTCAAGTGATAGTTATTGTGGAAAATATTTATGAAACACCAGAAAAAGAAGTATGATAAGATAAAATAGAATGAAGGACTTATGCATGAGATGCAGCAGGGAGAGAGTGAGGTGTATCCCTTTATCTTGCATGCATAGATACCACCACACCAAACTCAGGTTTGGATGTGGTGTGAGAATAATGATCTTAAGCATAAGCATGCATGTAGATATGAAGATTGGATCGTGGCTCAGGTGGAACATGGTACAGTAGAGCGAAGTGAATGAAGTAGCTATGATTTTATGCCCTAAAGTACTACTTGATATTTTTCACGTTATATGTGATTTTAAATTCATTCCCTGAAGCAAGTTAGCACTATTACGTTATATGTGAGAAAATTCATGTTATACGTGAAATCCGTTTTATGTGTACGCACACTTCCATAAAATTAAACGTTTGGCTTTTACGTAGTACGTGAGATCCTCCATGTTATATGTGGAAAATTTTTTGTGCGTACGCATAGTTCACAAAAATTAGTATCCTGGGAGCGAGCCCCTTTATCACGTTATACGTGAAATTCCCACGTTGTACGTGAGGGCTTTCTGTGTGTGCGCACAGGCTTGTGCGTACGCACACTCTCCAGAATTCCCAGTTTTGCGTACGCACACATGCATGTGTACGCACAACTCCTCTTTGGCGTAGTACGCAGTGCCTTCACGTACAACGTTAGGGCTTCACCATACCAAACTTAATGGGAAATCATGTGTCCATATTTGAATCTCCTGCACCAAACTTCGTATTAGTGTTCATACATAATGTAAAATAGATCATTGCTAAGAATTCAATAAAGAAAAACAAAAAAAGATGTGAATGAAAAGAGATACCAAACGTTGGGTTGCCTCCCAATAAACGCTTCTTTAACTTCACTAGCTTGAAGGTTGTTCCTTGCTAAAGTTGAGGTTGAAAGTGCTTCACCTCTTCCTCTCTCACCTTGAATTTCCTTCCTGTGTCTTCATATGTTAGCTTAAGATGCTCAAAGGAAAGAACTCTACTCACTGTGTATGGCAGCAGTGGGTGGTGAGATAACACTACTTTGTCTCCTGGTGAGAAGTTTTCAGTAGGAATCTTCTTGTTCCTCCACTCTCTAGGAGCTTTCTTCTTTGGGGCCTCTTCTGTATTTGATGTACACCCAACACCAAACTTAAGGCTGGTGTCAAAAGGTTTTTTGATTTCAAAGGGAGGTTTTGGTTGCAAGTACTTGTTAGTTTCAATTGAATTTCCAGCTTGATGTACCTCCTTTTTCTCTTCTATTCTGCTTAGGCATGAAGGTAGGATCTTTGGAAATGATTCATTAAGTTCTTCCTTCAAGTTCAGATCCTTGGCTTCAACCATTATACAATCCTTTTGATCACTTGAATGATGCATGACTTTGAAGACATGAAAAACTTGATATTCATTGATGAGCGGATATTTTATACGCTCTTTGGCATCATTTTCATATAGTTTTTAGTATGTTTTGTTTTAGTTTTATTAAGTTTTCATAGGTTTTAGTGAAAAATTCACATTTTTGGATTCTACTTGATTTTGTGTGTTTTTATGCAATTTCAGGTATTTTCTGGCTAAAATCGAGGAGCTGGAGCAAAAGTCTGATTCAGAGACAGAGAAAGCACTACAGATGTTATCTGAATCTGACCTCCTTGCACTCGAAAGAGCTTTTCTAGAGATACAGAAGTCTGAATGGAGTGTTCTTAATGGCTATGGAAAGATAACATCCATAGCTTTCCAGCAATGTATAATAGTTTATACTTTGCTTCAAAAGTGAAGGCCCAAAACTGGCGTTCAACGCCAGCCATCTGCCCATTTCTGGCGTCCAGCACCCAAAGGAGAAGAGACCATCGTCCAACACCCATAAAGGACACCCTAGCCAGCGTTCAATGCCCTAGACGCCTCCTAGCGCGTGGATCTCAATCAAGCTTAGCCCAAACACTCACAAAGTGGGCCCCAGAAGTAGATTTTAGCACTAAAAGACTATTATACCCCTATTATGTAATCCTTAGTCATTAGTCTAGTATTTATTTGAGAACTTTTACACTTTTGAGAATCTTTTTGACACTTTACACGTTTTTACATTGTATTTTCTATCAGTATGAGTGTCTAAACCTCCTAGGTTGAAGGGAGGAGCTCTGCTAAGTTTTATGGATTAATAAAGTACTACTGTTCTATCTCAATACGTGTTTGATTCTCTATTCTAAGATGTATATCCGTTCTTCATTATTATGAATGCGTTGAACTGGTACAAGATTATCTCATTCTACATGGGTTCAAGGTGAGTCTTTCATCGGACAATGATGAACCATTAATTTAATTATACATCTCCTAGACAGCTAATCCATAACTTCATTAGGGACTTCTCGAGACACCAGTTCAGCCGAGGTGTGGGGAGATTAGAGTCTTTGTGGTAGAGGCTAGAACCAAAGGCGCAGTATTCTCTTATCCGGAAGATTCGACCTTGTCTATGGTGTTTTGAGTAGGATCACTAAGGAGAATGAACTGCAGGAGCTTCACTCTCAATTAGACTGGATTCGCACTAACCCTGGGGTTCAGATCTGGAAGAGTATTGGTGATCCTTTAAGAAAGGCATTGATCACATACAACCTGCCATAGAAGAAATCATTCACAGTTGAAGAAGACAGTAAGACCGGATTGATCCAGAAGGATAAAGCATCTCCAAGCCTTAACCATCTTCATATCATTGCATTCACCATCAACTGAGTAACGTTTTATTTATTTTATTTTCATGCGAATTAAACAAACAAACAACTCTTCTGTCCGCCTGACTAAGATCTACAAGATAACCATAGCTTGCTTCAAATCATAATCCTCGTGGGATCGACCCTAACTCACTCAGGTATTACTTGGACGACCCAATGCACTTGCTGGTTCATTAGCAAAGTGTAATTCCCCCCTAAACCCTAAACCCTAAACCCTAAACCCTAAACCCTCAACATTAACTCACCCTTTTCAACATCAATAAGGGCTCTTCCAGTGGCTAGGAAAGGTCTTCCTATAATGATTGAGGCATGCTCATCTTCCTCCATATCAAGAATGACAAAGTCCACTGGGAGGAAAAATTTTTCCACTTTGACCAAGATATTTTCAACTACTCCATGTGCATGCTTGATTGATTTGTCTGCCATTTGTAGAACTATTTTAGTGGGATTCAACTCTTGAATTTGCAACCTCTTCATCACACATAAAGGCATTAGATTAATACTTACCCCTAAATCGCATAAAGCTCTGTCAAAGGTAGTATTGCCAATAGTGCAAGGAATTTGAAAACTCCCTAGATCTTTCTTCTTTGTTGACAAGTTCCTCTGATTAATGGCACTGTACTCCTTAGTCATCACCACTGTTTGGCCTCCCTTCAAGGACTTATTCTTGGACAGCAAATATTTCATGAATTTTGCATATAAGGCCATTTGTTCAAGAGCTTCTATAAATGAGATGTTGATGTGTAAAGCCTTGAATATCTCCAAGAATTTAGAATATTGCTTCTCCTTATTTTCCTTTCAAAGCCTTTGAGGATATGGAATTCTTTGCACGTACTCAGGAATCAGGATTCTCTCTTTTGGTGGGACTTCTATGGATTGAATAGGTTGCTGGACAGTGGGCTTTACGTGCTCTTCATGAAGATTAATATCCTCTGGAGCTCCATTCCTTGCCCCATCAGTGAACTCCTCTTTTTTGGCTTCTTCCTTCTTTTCTTCTCCTACCACCTTTCTATTTCTCAAGTAAATAGCCTTCCACTTCTCCCTTAGGTTTGGAATTGTGTCATTGGGAAGAACATTTGTGACTTTCTCTAATTGCTGAGCAATCTGGCCTATTTGCACCTCTAAATTCCTAACTGAGGCACCTTGATTCTTGAAATTAGTTCTTGTTTCCTCCCTAAAGCTTCTGGTTTCTTCCATGCATGCTAGTGTGCTCTGAGATAATTTTTCTAGGGCAAGTTCAAGATTAGAAAGCCTCTGGGCATTTTGTTGGGTTGGTTGTGAGTTGGATGGTAATTAGTGGGTGGTGCACGAAATTGTGATCATCAATGACGCCAACAACTTGGTACGCACAATTGTAATCTCAACTCTTTGTCACAACTCCGCACAACTAACCAGCAAGTGCACTGGGTCGTCCAAGTAATAAACCTTACATGAGTAAGGGTCGATCCCACGGAGATTGTCGGCTTGAAGCAAGCTATGGTCATCTTGTAAATCTCAGTCAGGCGGATTCAAATGGTTATGGAGAATTGATAATTAAAAGATGAATAAAACAGAAAATAAGATAGAGATACTTATGTGATTCATTGGTGAGAATTTCAGATAAGCGCATGAAGATGCTTTGTTCCTTCTGAATCTCTGGTTTCCTATTGCCTTCATTAATCATTCATACTCCTTTCCATGGCAAGCTGTATGTTGGGTTTCACCGTTGTCAATGGCTACCTCCCGTCCTCTCAATGAAAATGGTCCAAATTCACTGTCACCGCACGGCTAATCATCTATCGGTTCTCGATCATGTTGGAATAGGATCCATTGATCCTTTTGCGTCTGTCACTACGCCCCAACACTCGCGAGTTTGAAGCTCGTCATAGTCATCCCTTCCCAGATCCTACTCGGAATACCACAGATAAGGTTTAGACTTTCCGGATCTCAGGAATGGCCGCCAATAATTCTAGCCTATACCACGAAGGTTTTAATCTTAGATTAGAAACCCAAGAGATACACATTCAAGCTTGTTTGCATGTAGAACGGAAGTGGTTGTCAGGCACGCATTCATAGGTGAGAATGGTGATGAGTGTCCTATAATCATCACATTCATCATGTTCTTGAGTGCGAATGAATATCTTAGAGAAGAAATAGGCTTGAGTTGAATAGAAAAACAATAGTACTTTACATTAATTCATGAAGAACAGTAGAGCTCCACACCTTAATCTATGGTGTGTAGAAACTCCACCGTTGAAAATACATAAGAACAAAAGGTCTAGGCATGGCCATAAGGCCAGCCTCCCAAAGAGGGTTCAATAATCAAAGCATGATTAAAAGATTGTTTGAAAGATTCCAAGATGAAAATACAATAGCAAAAGGTCCTATTTATAGAGAACTAGTGACCTAGGGTTTACAGAAATAAGTAAATGATGCAGAAATCCACTTCCGGGCCCACTTGGTGTGTGCTTGGGCTGAGCATTGAAGCTTTCACATGTAGAGACTTTTCTTGGAGTTAAACGCCAGCTTGGGTGCCAGTTTGGGCGTTTAACTCCAGCTTTTATGCCAGTTCTGGCGTTTTGACGCCAGAATTTTATGCTGACTTAGAATGCCAATTTGGGCCATCAAATCTCAAGCAAAGTATGAACTATTATATATTGCTGGAAAGCTCAGGATGTCTACTTTCCAACGCAATTAAAAGCGCGCCAATTGGACTTCTGTAGCTCTAGACAATCTACTTCGAGTGCAGGGAGGTCAGAATCCAACAGCATCTACAGTCCTTTTTCAGCCTCTGAATCAGATTTTTGCTCAGGTCCCTCAATTTCAGCCAGAAAATACCTGAAATCACAGAAAAACACACAAACTTATAGTAAAGTCCAGAAATGTGAATTTTGAATAATAACTAATAAAAATATACTAAAAAGTAATTAAAACATACTGAAAACTACCTAAAAATAATGTCAAAAAGTGTATAAATTATCCGCTCATCACAACACCAAACTTAAATTTTTGCTTGTACCCAAGCAACTGAAAATCAAATAGGATAAAAAGAAGAGAATATACAATAAATTCCAAAAATATCTATGAAGATCAATCTTAATTAGATGAGCGGGGCTATTAGCTTTTTACTTCTGAACAATTTTGGCATCTCACTTTATCCTTTGAAGTTTAGAGTGATTGGCATCTATAGGAACTCAGAATTTAGATAGTGTTATTGATTCTCCTAGTTCATATGTTGATTCTTGACCACAGTTACTTTATGAGTCTTGGCCGTGACCCTAAACATTTTGTTTTCCAATATTACCACCGGATACATAAATGCCACAGACACATAACTGGGTGAACCTTTTCAGATTGTGACTCAGCTTTGCTAGAGTCCCCAATTAGAGGTGTCCAGAGCTCTTAAGCACACTCTTATTGTTTTGGACCACGACTTTAACCGCTCAGTCTCAAGCTTTTCACTTGACACCTTTACGCCACAAGCACATGGTTAGGGACAGCTTGGTTTAGCCGCTTAGGCCAGGATTTTATTCTTGTGGGCCCTCCTATCCACTGATGCTCAAAGCCTTAGATCTTTTTTTATTTTACCCTTGCCTTTTGGTTTAAAGGGCTATTGGCTTTTTCTGTTTGTTTTTTCTTTCTCTTTTTTCTTCTTCTTTTTTTTTTATTTTTCGCCTCTTTTTTTTCGCATATATTTTTTTCTGCAAGCTTTTCACTACTTTTTCTTACTTTAAGAATCAATTTTATGATTTTTCAGATTATCAATAGCATTTCTCCTTTTTTTTCATCATTCTTTCAAGAGCCAACAATTTTAACATTCATGAACAACAAATTCAAAAATATGCACTGTTCCAGCATTCATTCAGAAAAATAAAAAGTATTGCCACCACATCAAAATAATTAATCTGTTTTAAAATTTGAAATTCATGTACTTCTTTTTCTTTTTCAGAAAACATTTTTCATTTAAGAAAGTTGATGGATTCATAGGACATTCATAGCTTTAAGGCATAGACACTAAGACACTAATGATCATGTAATAAGACATAAACATAAATAAAACATAAAGCATAATTTTCAAAAAATAGAAAAATAAGAACAAGAAAATTAAAGAACGGGTCCACCTTAGTGATGGCGGCTTGTTCTTCCTCTTGAAGATCTTATGGAGTCCTTGAGCTCCTCAATGTCTCTTCCTTGTCTTTATTGCTCCTCCCTCATGACTCTTTGGCCTTCTCTAATTTCATGGAGGAGGATGGAATGCTCTTGGTGCTCCACCCTTAGTTGTCCCATGTTGGAACTTAATTCTCCTAGGGATGTGTTGATTTGCTCCCAATAGTTTCGTGGAGGAAAATGAATCCCTTAAGGCATCTCAGGGATTTCATGATGAGGAATTTCCTCATGCTCTTGTCCATGAGTGGGCTCTCTTATTTGCTCCATCCTTTTTTTAGTGATGGGCTTGTCCTCATCAATGGGGATGTCTTCCTCTATGTCAATTCCAGCTGAATTGCAGAGGTGACAAATGAGATGAGGGAAGGCTAACCTTGCCAAAGTAGAGGACTTTTCTGCCACCTTGTAGAGTTCTAGGGATATAACCTCATGAACTTCTACTTCCTCTTCAATCATGATGCTATGGATCATGATAGCCCGGTCTATAGTAACTTCAGACCGGTTGCTAGTAGGAATGATTAAGCGTTGGATGAACTCCAACCATCCCCTAGCGACGGGCTTGAGGTCATGTCTTCTTAGTTGAACCGGCTTTCCTCTTGAATCTCTCTTTCATTGAGCGCCCTCTTCACAAATGTCTATGAGGACTTGATCCAACCTTTGATCAAAGTTGACCCTTCTAGTGTAGGGGCGTGCATCTCCTTGCATCATGGGCAAGTTGAATGCCAACCTTACATTTTTCGGACTGAAATCTAAGCATTTCTCCCGAACCATTGTAAGCCAATTCTTTGGGTCCGGGTTCACACTTTGATCATGGTTCTTGGTGATCCATGCATTGGCATAAAACTCTTGAACCATTAAGATTCCGACTTGTTGAATGGGGTTGGTGAGAACTTCCCAACCTCTTCTTCGAATCTCATGTCGGATCTCTAGATATTCACCCTTTTTGAGTTTGTAAGGGACCTCGGGGATCACCTTCTTCTTGGCCACAACTTCATAGAAGTGGTCTTGATGGACCTTTGAGATGAATCTCTCCATCTCCCATGACTCGGAGGTGGAAGCTTTTGCCTTTCCTTTCCTCTTTCTTGAGGTTTCTCCGGCATTTGGTGCCATAAATAGTTATGGAAAAACAAAAAGCAATGCTTTTACCACACCAAACTTAGAAGGTTTGCTCGTCCTCGAGAAAAAGAAGAAAGAAAAGAGTAGAAGAGAAAGAAATAGAGGAGATGGAGGGGGTTTAGTGGTTCGGCCAAGGGGAAGAAGTAGTGTGTATAATGTGTGAAAATGAATGAGCGAAGATGGGTTTATATAGGAGTGGAGAGAGGGGTAGGGTTCGGCCATGTATGGGTGGGTTTGGGAGGGAAAGTGGTTTGAATTTGAATGGTGAGGTAGGTGGGGATCTATGGTAGATGGATGTGGATTGGTAAATAGATTATAGAGAAGAGGGTAGGATTTGATAGGTGAGGGGTTTTTGGGGAAGGGTGTTATGGGAAGGTGTGAAGAAGAGAGAGAGATGAGGTAGGTGGGGATCCTGTGGGGTCCACAGATCCTGAGGTGTCAAGGATTTCTCATCCCTGTACCATATTGGCATGTAAATGCCCCCTTGATTACCAATCCTGGCATTAAACGCCAGGTTGCTGCCCATTTCTGGCTTTTAACGCCAGCTTTTCTCCCCTTTTTGGCGTTTAAACGCCAGCTCTGTGCCCATTTCTGGCATTAAACGCCAGTATGGTGCCCATTTTTGGCGTTAAATGCCCAGAATAGTGCCAGACTGGGCGTTTAACATCCATTCTGCTACCCTTACTGGCGTTTAAACGCCAGTAAGCTTCTCCTCCAGGGTGTGCTGTTTTTAATACTATTTTTTATTCTGTTTTTTCTTTTTCAGTTGTTTTTGTGACTTCACATGATCATCAACCTACAGAAAACATAAAATAACAATGGAAAATAAATAGATATGATTAAATAAAATTGGGTTGCCTCCCAACAAGCGCTTCTTTAATGTCAATAGCTTGACAGTGGGCTCTCATGGAGCTTCACAGATACTCAGAGCATGATGATGGCCTCCCAACACCAAACTTAGAGTTTGAATGTGGGGGCTCTATTTGACTCTGTATTGAGAGAAGCTTTTCATGCTTCCTCTCCATGGTTACAGAGGGAGATCCTTGAGCTTTAAACACAAGGGAGTCCTCATTCACTTGAAGGACCAATTCTCCTCTGTCAACATCAATCACAGATTTTGCTGTGGCTAGGAAGGGTTTGCCAAGGATGATGGATTCATCCTTACACTTCCCAGTGTCTAGGATTATGAAATCAACAGGGATGTAGTGGCCTTCAACCTTTACCAAGACATCCTCTACAAGTCTATAAGCATGTTTCCTTGGTCGAGATATACAAAGAAGTCTGCCATACAGAAAAAATTCCCCCAGCACGGCCACTCAAAGGCAAAAAGGGAGGAGGAAACCGGAAGGAATATTGTGAATACCATCGAGTCCGAGGACACTCCACAAACGAATGTTTCAACTTAAAAAATATCATAGAAAAATTGGTGAGAGAAGGAAAGTTAGAACGATTCCTGGCCACCCGAGATGATGATCAAAGAAAGAGACAAAGGGATGAAGATACCGAACGAACAGAACGATCACCTCGAACACCAGAAAGACATGTCCACATGATACATGGCGGATTCACAACAGGTGGGATCTCCAAATCCTCTCGCAAAAGATATCTCAAAAAAGTATATCATGTCGAAGGAGAGGAGGAAGCACTCAACATCCCGGTAATAACATTCACTAAAGAGGACGCATCCGGCATCATCGCAGGACACGACGATCCCATGGTCATCACCATCATATTAGCAAACGCCAACCTACACCGCACCTTAATAGACCAAGGGAGTTCTGCCGACATCTTATTCAAAACAGCCTTTGATAAACTCGACTTAGAAGAAAAAGAACTTCAAGCATATCCAAACAGTCTGTTTGGACTAGGAGACACCCCGGTTCGACCACTAGGATACATACCACTACATACAACCTTCGGAAAAGGGAACCAATCCAGGACCCTCAAAATAGACTACATCGTGGTCGATGTAAGTTCAGCTTACAATGCTCTCATAGGTCGGACAACACTCAACCAACTCGGCGCAATAATCTCGACCCCACACCTATGTATGAAATTCCCAACACCAAAAGGGATAGCCACGATAAAAGCAGATCAAAAAATGGCACATCGCTGTTACAACGAAAGCCTAAACCTCATAGGCAAAGGAGAAGAGTTCCACACAATCGAGCTGGGCGGAGTTCAATGACGAGAAGAACTTCGTCCCCAGCCAGAGGGTGAGATAGAAAAGATTCAGATCGGGGACACCTCAGAAAAAATAACTAACATTGGCACAATCCTAAAAGGAGATTCAAAGGAATTACTAATACAATTCTTGCGAGATAATGTCGATCTCTTCGCGTGGAAAGCCACAGATATGCCAGGCATAGACCCTAAGCTGATGTGTCATAAGTTGGCGGTCTATCCAGGATCTCGGCCGGTACAGCAGAGACGAAGAAAGCTTGGGCCAGAGCGATCCCAGGCTGTGGAAGAACAAGTACAGGCACTACTGGAAGCAGGATTCATAAGAGAAGCCAAATATCCACTATGGCTAGCCAACGTTGTCTTGGTGAAAAAATCAAATGGGAAGTGGCGAATGTGCACCGACTACATCGATCTCAATAAGGCTTGTCCAAAAGATCCTTACCCACTCCCAAATATCGACGCTCTGGTAGACGCTTCCTCCGGATATAAATATCTCTCGTTTATGGACGCATACTTGGGATACAACCAGATCCCCATGTATCCACCGGATCAAGAAAAGACTTCGTTCCTAACACCAAAAGCAAACTACTGCTACATTGTAATGCCTTTTCGTCTCAAGAACGCAGGAGCTACTTATCAAAGGCTAATGAATAAAGTCTTCTCGGATCACATCGGAAAGATCATGGAAGTCTACGTGGACGACATGCTAATAAAAACACAAAGTGAGGAGACATTATTGTCCGACCTGGCCCAAGTATTCGACACCATAAGGAAGCATGACATGCGATTCAATCCCGCGAAATGCATATTTGCAGTAGAAGTAGGCAAATTCTTAGGTTTCATGCTCACACAAAGAGGAATTGAAGCAAATCCAGACAAATGTCAGGCCATACTCAACATGAAGAGCCCAACTTGTGTCAAAGAAGTACAGCAACTCAACGGGAGATTGGCCGCCCTATCCCGATTCTTAGCAGGAGCTGCGATAAGATCTCTTCCCTTCTATGCTACTTTAAGAAAGGGAAAGCAGTTCGAATGGACGACAGAATGTGAGCAAGCCTTCCAAGACTTTAAGAAATTCTTAGGACAGCCACCTATCCTCTCTCAACCACGAGAAGGAGAACCACTCATATTATATCTCGCAGTAAGAAGCCGGGCAGTAGCGTCAGCACTAGTCAGAGAAGATGAAAACGGACAACAACCCGTCTACTTCATTAGTAAAGCACTGCAGGGATCCGAGTTGAACTATCAGAAAATAGAAAAATTTGCCTATACTCTCATTCTAACATCTCGACGACTCCGCCCTTACTTCCAGGCCCACACCATCAAAGTTCGCACTAACCAGCCCTTGAAAGGAATATTGCAAAAAACAGATTTAGCAGGTAGAATTCTACAATGGGCAGTCGAGCTGTCAGAGTTCGATCTCCAATATGAAGCTCGGACAGCCATTAAGTCACAATATCTGGCCGACTTTTATCGCAGAATTCACAGATGCCCTGGAAACCCTCACAGAGTGGAATCTCTATGTGGACAGTTCTTCAAATAAAACCGGAAGCGGCGCAAGAGTGATAATAGAAAGCAACCAGGGAACCCAAGTTGAGCTCTCCCTCAAGTTTGGGTTCCCGACTTCAAATAACCAGGCGGAATACAAAGTACTGCTAGCTGGTTTGAAGCTGGCTGAAGAGGTTGGAGCTCGGAAACTCAACATTTACAGCGATTCGCAAGTTGTCACATCACAAATAACAGGGAGCTACCAAGCCAAAGATCCCACCATGAAAAGGTATTTGGATAAGACCAAGGAACATCTCAGACAAATCAGGGAATATAAGGTCCACCACATACCCCGAGAACAAAATGTCCGAGCTGATGCACTCTTAAAATTAGCCAGCACCAAACCAGGGGGCAACAATAAAAGCCTCATCCAGGAAATGTTACAGAACCCGTCAATCTCGGAAGAGGAAAAAATCCTAGCCATAACAAGCCAAGACCAAGGATGGATGACTCCCATAATCAACTACCTCATAGCAGGAACACTCCCCACAGAAGAAAAGGAGGCAAAGAGGCTAAAAAGGGAGGCACAGTACTACACCATTATAAACAACATCCTGTATAAAAGAGGGATCTCAGTACCATTACTGAAATACGTACCGACCTCCCACACAAAGGAAGTGTTAGAAGAAGTACACGGCGGAATTTGTTGCAATCATCTCGGAGCACGAGCTCTCGCCAAAAAAGTACTCCGGGCGGGGTTTTATTGGCCAACTCTACAGAAAGAAGCTACAGAATTCGTAAAGACATGCCCACCATGTCAGAAACATGCCAACTTTCACATCGTCCCGCCAGAAGAGCTCATCAGCGTAACTTCGCCTTGGCCGTTTGCAAGGTGGGGGCTCGACCTTCTCGACCCCTTCCCCCAGGGGTCAGGACAAGTTAAATTTCTCATAGTAGGGGTAGACTATTTCACAAAGTGGATCGAGGCAGAGCCCCTAGCCAATGCCACCGCTCAAAGAAGCCAGAAATTCCTATATAGAAATATCGTCACAAGTTTCGGGGTTCCATATTCAATAACCACAGACAATGGCACTCAATTCACAGATGCAGGCTTCAGAAAACTAGTAGCCGACTTAAATATAAAGCATCAGTACACCTCTGTTGAACATCCACAAGCCAACGGACAGGCCGAAGCTGCCAACAAAGTCATATTGGCCGGGTTAAAACGGAGATTACAAGATGCAAAGGGAGCTTGGGCGGAAGAGCTTCCACAAGTCCTATGGGCATATCGAACGACGCCACACTCCACCATGAAGGAATCCCCCTTCCGGTTAGCATACAGAATAGAGGCGATGATTCCAGTAGAAATTGAGGAAGGATCGCCTAGAGTAGTTCATTACAATGAGGGAGCAAACTCCCAACTTCAGAGGGAAGAGCTCGACCTACTACCTGAAATCCAAGAAAGAGCTCGGATCAGGGAAGAAGCTCTAAAGCGCCGAATGGCTTCCAGATATAATCAAAGGGTAGTGCCGAGAAGTTTCACAGAAAACAATCTCATCCTAATCCGAAATGATATTGGAACAACTCGACCAGGAGAAGGAAAGCTGGCAGCAAACTGGAAGGGACCCTACCGAGTTGTAGAAGTACTTGGGAAGGGCTACTACAGACTGTTCGATCTCGATGGACGAGAGCTTCCCAGATCATGGCACGCTTGCAACCTAAGAAGGTACTACAGTTAGGAAGGTAACAAATCTCAATATTGGATGCACTCTTTTTCCTGAAAAGATTTTTTAATGAGGCACCAAGTTGAGACCCAGACACTATCCGACTTAAAGGGATGAAAAAATTCCCACATGTATATATTTGCACTTTTACTTTGAATAAAGTTTATTTAGATATTCTACAAGAAATCAAGACGCATTAATCTGAAGAATTCATCGTCCGATTATAAAGCAACAGGTCGGCAGAAAGTGAAAAACAATTTCACTGCACGACCACGATAAAGATAAACCGTCTGATAAAGGTGAAAGCACGATTCAACCAAAGGACGATCTAAAGATGCCAACCACTTTCTACAAATCGGCAAAGATGAACACAGAATAATGTAAGAATTTATCGAAAGCAATCCAAAAAAGAACCTGACGAGGTCTTACGGATAGCTAAAATAATAACTTAAAGACTGGCCGACGTCCAGAAGTCAGACCAAGTCAACCCAAGTTATAAGTAAACCCTGGAAAGAGGTCTGGCCAACCCTATTAAAGAGGATTACTTTAACTTAGAAGGGCTCGACCTAACAAAGTCAGCCCAAAATAAAAAGGTTATGAAAGTAGTCCCTGAAAGAGACCTGACAAAGGTCCAAGAAAGAGGATTACAAAAATAACCTAAAAAGAGATCGACCTAACGAAGTCGATCTCCTACAAAATAAAAAGGTTATAAAAGCAATCCCTGAAAGAGACCTGACAAAGGTCCAAGAAAAGGGATTACAAAAATAACCTAGAAAGAGATTGACCTAACGAAGTCGATCCCCTACAAACAAGTTACAAAAGTAATCCCCGAAAAAAGACCTGACAAAGGTCCAAAAAAGAGGATTACAGAAATAACTTAAAAAGGGGACCAGCGCAAAAGAACCACCGAGAAACAAGTTGGACCCATAAATCACAACCTCAAAGGATCCAAGCTACAAACAATAAAACAAAGCAATCCGAGGAAGTCGAGATGCAAGATTTCAGACATCAGTAGAAAACAGAAAAAATGCCAAGTCAAAAACTACTTCTTTTACTCTACAAAAGTTATAAGGCTCTGAAGGCCACCAAAACCTACCGTGAAGGGATAGCGAGCTACCTTTTGTTTTTCAAAATAAAAAGTTGCTAAACAAGCAACCAGGAAATGTCAGCAATTAAATAAAAAGTTTTAAAAAGCCCACAAGCCGGGCCAACTACATATCCAGAAAGAGATCAGCAAACATCAGGAGCCTTCTTGGCAGCATCAGGACAAGGAGAAGGAGGACGAGTCTGAATCGGCACAGCATCCACAGTTCCATCCTCCCGATTCAGAATTTGGCAATCCGAGTCAGGCGCAACCAGAGGAGCAAAGGAGGTCGACACTTTGGCAGAGGACGCAGGGGGAGGGGCAACCTCATCATCATCATCCTCATCATCAGGGACAATCTTGCCATCCCTGACAATGTTATCCAGGCTAAAGGGGTGAGATCGGCCTCGGGAGTAATGACCCGAACTTGCTCCTTCAAGTTCTCGTAAGCAGCAGTCACGCTGCCAACGAGATGACTTTGGAGCTCAGAATAATCTTCCCGGACATTGTCGAGCTCCTCCCCCCCAGGCGCATCATCTCCCGATAGGATGTAACGTAACTATCCTTATGCATCATGGCTGTGTCCTCAGCCAACCTCAAAGAAGCTGCCAGTGATTGAGAACTCGCCTTCTCGTTCTCTAAGTCCTTCTCCAGCTTGGCTACCTTTATCTCAAGTTCCTCCTTCAACTCCCTCATCCGATCAAACTCTTGTTTTGCCTCCTCCATAAACGCTTTAGTGGAATAGAGAGGGAGATTCTGAGCAGTCCGATATATGGCAGCCACCATATACGCCATCTTTACGTGATTTCGGGCCATAAATTCCAAGTGATGGAGGATGGACACATCATCCATGGAGAGGGCGCCATAGGGACCGATTTGCTGATCCACAAATTCAATGGCATTAAAATCAGGAGCGTCGAGGTCGAAGGGCTCAGCTGTTTTTTGTTTTTTATTGGGAGGAGCAACAGATGGAGCGGCAGAAGTGGGGTGAGGATCCACCAAACGGACTCGGGGTGTAGGGATCACCTTCTTCACCCCAGGAGAACTCAGCACTGATGGCTTCTCGCGCACTTGGGAGGACCCCTCCCCAGCCGCCTTGGCCACAATATTTCTGGTAGCAGTCGCCCTCTGCGCCCTCTTAAAAGCTTTCATGGATTCATTATTCTTCATTGCCTCTGCAAATAAAACAGAAATTAAGCTACAAGTCGGATAAGTCGGAAAGACAGCTACAAGCAACATAAACAGATAATAAAGGAAACACAAGATACCCAGCTCAGTTTGAAGAAGAGAAGGATTGGTTAGAAATTTCTTTGTGTCAAGATGGGGAGGATGACCCCAGTGTTCTTCCAAGACAGTCACAAAAGCTCGTTCAGCCTCATCCAACATTTCTCACGCATATCGGGAGACCCTCACATCTTTTTGCCATTCCAAGGGAAAAGCAGGTTCGTTATTTTCATCCAGAAAAAAGGGCCGAGCTCCTTCAACAGCTCGGACCTTAAAAAAGTAGTTTTTAAAATCACGGAATGACTCGTCAAACATGGAAAAGACCTTCTTTCCCTGGGTGGAACGAAAGGAGACCCAAGCCGATTTCTTTTTTACCACACCGGGCTTAGTCAAGACAAACAGATAGAAAAAGAGAGATTGGGAAGCAGGAATACCAAAACCATCGCACAGCAATTGGAAAATTTTTATGAAACCCCAGGAATTGGGGTGAAGTTGAGATGGAGCAACATTACAGGACCATAACAGGTCGGTTTCAAATGGAGTAAAAGGAAGGGTGATACCCAGCTGACCGAAGAAAAAATCATAAACATAAAAGAAGGGGCGATCATCAACAACCCGAGTAGAAAAGCAGACTCTCTCATCAGAAGAGGGAGGGACAAGCTCATAGTTCTTCTTATCACTGGAATTACTACAAACGCTATGAAATTGTCTAAGCTGTGCACAAAACTCAGAATCAACCAGAGAGACACACATAAGAACCATCGAGTCCACCCAATCGGCTATACCCTCAGAAACCCAGGAAGGCATCTCTACAACGTTATTTCGGGAAGACATGAGGCCAACTAAATCCTACAAAAGAAAAGAAGAACGGATTACTCAAAAATATCTCGGCGGGCGAATACACAGAAAAGGAAAAAACCCCAAGACTCAAACTAAAACTCCTGGGACATCCTTTGGAGGCAGTACAAAGCGAGGTATCAAGGAAAATCTACTTACGTCCCGGCATCTCGCAAACAAGAATAGAAGATCTCAAACAGCAAGCATTTTTCATAGGAGAAAGATAAAACACAAACAAAACAGAAAGTCATCTTCCAACAGTCTATCAGCAAGAAACAACAGCAAACATACCAGGCAAAAATCGTCAAAGATGCAACCTTTTTTTAGAATCAAACAAAATTATCATTCCAAAGCTTCAAAATCAAAAGCATTTCACAACATGCAAAAGCCCTAAAGGTATCAAGCAACAGGAAAAGCGAAAAAGACCATGCAAAAGACGAAGAAATTACGAGGCGCACAGTGATTAGGCACAGCGAAAAGTAGAAAGATCCAAACTTTTCCCAACTAAGATAAAAACTTTCTCAAAACAGACACAAAAATGGCGTAGAGAGAGGAAGAAAGAAGAACCAAACCTGGGAAAATGAGAGAAAGCTGCAAAGAAAAGCAGAAAAGCGGAAGGCAAAATCCAGAATCACCCCTTCCCCCACGAAAAAGCAAAGTCACAAAGCAACGTCGCTGGGCTGAAACGCGAAAGCTACAGGCGGAGGCTTCAGAAAAATCAAAGAAGAAAGTTGAAAGTGAGAAAGTAAAGGAGAAGTTACAAAGAAGAAGCGAAAAAGAGAAACCTTTTTTGATCAAGAAATTCAAAATAAAAGCCAAGAGAGAGTGGGGGCAATTAAATGCCAATTAAAAGCGGATATTAAAACCGCTTGCGTTCCCAAAAAAAAGCGCTGATATAAAAGTGCGCGCTTTTAGAGAAAAACGTTCTACATTCAAAAGCTGCTACAAAAAGGAGTCGACAAAATGCTTGAGTTCGGCTTCGCTACGAGAAGGACCGAAGTCAAGGACTCGACCTCGACAAAGAAGACCGAGCTCAAGCAGGGGCACTGTTCATACTCTGGGTCGAGCTATCCGACCTGGGATGATTAACGACAAAGCGAACGACCTCTTCAGGTCAAGCGGACTGACTTCTTCTTAAAGAACTCGGCCAAATCGACAGGAAAGCCCATAAAGGGCCCAAGAAGAGGAACACGACCCAAATCCAAAGGCCGTCCAAGCCTATAGAGATAAGGGCGGTTCCCTTAAAGATAAGCTAATCTCAACTCAAAGATAAAGATAAGATAAGATAACTAACTTATCTTATCTAGAAAGGTCACTCTACAACTACTATAAATACACTGGAGCACCCAGGTATAACTCATACTCTGATTCTACTAAAAACCTGTTTAATACCCATGCTAACTTAAGCATTGGAGTCTCTTGCAGGTACCCCCCACCCTCCGGTGACGAAGGATCAGCAGTGTATCTAGATCAACAAGTCGGACACGACAGCTCCGGCCGTCTCCCACCAGCCAGACACGTCGATACCGATCCGTACAGAGGATCTCAACCAAGATCGACCTCCAGTTTCAGGTAACCCTCAGAACAACTCCCGAGGAAAGTTCACACAAAGAGCAAGATCCATTCACTAGGAAAATCATGAAAACCAAAATCTCCAAAGACTTCAAACTCCCGGATATGATTTTGTATGATGGTACCATAGATCCCAACCATCATCTCAGCAATTTCAGAAGCAGAATGTACCTCACCGATGCCTCAGACGTCGTTCGTTGCAAAGCTTTTCCAACAACTCTCATGAAGACAGCAATCAGATGGTTCGACAACCTACCTCCAAAGTCCATCTCAAACTTTGACGACCTAGCCAAAAAATTTCTAGCCAGATTCTCCATCCAAAAAGATAAGACCAAACACGCCCCCAGTTTACTAGGGATCAAGCAAGGAGATCGGGAGAGCCTCCGCAACTACATGGAAAGATTCAACAAAACATGCATGGACATACAAAGCTTGCCAACAGAGGCCGCCATCATGGGACTCATCAATGGCCTACGAGAAGGACCTTTTAGCCAATCCATATCAAAGAAGTACCCTACCTCCTTAGACGAAGTGCAGGAGCGAGCAGAAAAATACATCAACATGGAAGAAAACGCTCGGTTAGGAGAAACCTCAAAATCCGGGGTCCCCTACCGAGATAAAGACAAGGAATCCAAAAGGAAAGAAGATCGACAAGGAGAGAAAATCAAAAAATACCACAATTACACCCCTCAGGGCATCCCTAGTCGACGTATATAAAAAAGTCTGCCATACGGAGAAAATACCCCCAGCTCGACCACTCAAAGGCAAAAGAGGAGGAGGAAACCGGAATGAATATTGCGAATATCATCGAGTGTGAGAGCACTCCACCAACAAGTGCTTCAATCTAAAAAACATCATAGAAAAATTGGTGAAGGAAGGAAAACTAGATCGGTTTCTAGCCACCCGAGATGACGACCAAAGAAAGACACCAAGGGATGAAGATATCGGACGAACCGCGCGATCACCTCGTACACCGGAAAGACACGTCCACATGATACACGGCGGATTCGCAGGGGGAGGAATCTCCAAGTCATCCCGCAAAAGATATCTCAAAGAAGTATATCATGTCGAGGGAAAGGAAGAAACACCCAACATCCGGTATCATCTCGGGACACGACGACCCCATGGTCATCACCATCATACTGGCAAATGCCAATCTGCACCGCACATTAATAGACCAAGGGAGCTCCGCCGACATCTTATTCAAAACTGCCTTCGACAAGCTCGGCCTAGAAGACAAGGAGCTTAAGGGATACCCGAACAGTCTATTCGGACTGGGAGATACCCCGGTACAACCATTAGGATACGTATCACTACATACAACCTTCGAAAAAGGGAACCAATCCAGAACACTCAAAATAGACTACATTGTGGTCGACGTGAGTTCAGCCTACAATGCTCTAATAGGTCAGACCACACTAAATCAACTCGGGGCAATAGTCTCGACTCCACATCTATGCATGAAATTTCCAACTACAGAGGGGATAGCCACAATAAAAGCAGATCAAAAGATGGCACGCCGCTGTTATAACGAAAGTCTAAACCTCAGAGGCAGAGGAGAAGAATTCCACACAATTGAGCTTGGCGGAGTTCAGAGACGAGAAGAGCACCGTCTGCAGCCAGAAGGTGAGATAGAGAAGGTTCAGATCGGAGACACCTCGGACAAAACGACTAATATCGGAACAATCCTGAGAGGAGACTCAAAATAATTACTGGTACAAATCTTACGAGATAATGTCGATCTCTTCGCATGGAAAGCCGCAGACATGCCAGGCATAGACCCCAAGCTAATGTGCCACAAGTTGGCGGTCTATCCAGGATCTCGGCCGATACAGCAAAGCCGAAGAAAACTTGGGCCAGAGTGATCCCAAGCTGTGGAATAACAGGTACAAGCATTACTAGAGGCAGGATTCATAAGAGAGGTCAAGTACCCACTATGGCTAGCCAACGTCGTCTTGGTGAGAAAATCAAATGGGAAGTGGCGAATGTGCACCGATTACACCGATCTCAACAAAGCCTGCCCAAAAGATCCTTACCCACTTCCAAGTATCGACGCTCTGGTCGATGCTTCCTCTGGATAAAGATACCTCTCATTTATGGACGCATATTTGGGATACAACCAAATCCCCATGTATCCACCAGATCAAGAAAAGACCTCATTTTTAACGCCGAAAGCAAACTACTGCTACATTGTGATGCCTTTCGGTCTCAAGAATGCGGGAGCTACTTATCAAAGGCTAATGAATAAAGTCTTCTCAGATCACATCGGGAAAATCATGGAAGTCTATGTGGATGACATGTTGATAAAGACACAAAGTGAAGAGACATTGTTATCCGACCTGGCTCAAGTGTTTGACACTATAAGGAAGCATGACATGCGACTCAATCCCGCAAAATGCACCTTTGCAGTAGAAGCGGGCATATTTTTAGGTTTCATGCTCACACAAAGAGGAATTAAAGCAAATCCGGATAAATGTCAAGCCATACTCAACATGAAAAGCCCAACCTGTGTCAAAGAAGTACAGCAACTCAACGGGAGATTGGCCGTCCTATCTAGGTTCTTAGCAGGATCAGCGATAAGATCTCTCCCCTTTTATGCTACTTTAAGAAAGGGAAAGCAGTTCGAATGGACAACAGAATGTGAACAAGCCTTCCAAGACTTCAAGGATTTCTTAGGACGGCCACCTATCCTATCTCGGCCACGAAAAGGAGAACCGCTCATATTATATCTCGCAGTAGAAAGCCGGGCAATAGCCTCAGCACTAGTCAGAGAAGATGAAAATGGGCAACAACCCGTCTACTTCATTAGTAAAGCGCTACAGGGATCCGAGTTGAACTACCAGAAAATAGAAAAGTTTGCCTATACTCTCGTTCTAACATCTCGACGACTTCGCCTGTACTTCCAGGCTCACACAATTAAGGTTCGAACTAACCAGCCCATAAAAGGAATATTGCAGAAAACAGATTTAGCAGGCAAAATTTTACAATGGGTAATCGAGTTATCCGAGTTCGACCTCCAATATGAAGCTCGGACGGCCATCAAATCACAATATCTGGCCGACTTCATCGCAGAATTCACAGATGCCCCAGAAATCCCCACAGAATGGAATCTCTATGTGGACGGTTCTTCAAATAAGACTGGAAGCGGCGCAGGTGTGATAATAGAAAGCAACCAAGGAACCCAAGTTGAGCTCTCCCTTAAATTCGGGTTCCCGGCCTCAAACAATCAGGCGGAATATGAAGCATTATTAGCTGGTTTGAAGCTGGCTAAAGAGGTTGGAGCTCAAAAACTCAACATTTACAGCGATTCACAAGTAGTCACCTCACAGATAACAGGGAGCTACCAAGCCAAAGATCCCACCATGAAAAAGTATTTGGATAAAACCAAAGAACAACTCGGACAACTCGGAGAATATAAGATCCGCCACATACCCCGCGAACAAAATACCCGAGCTGACGCACTCTCGAAACTAGCCAGCACCAAACCAGGAGGCAACAATAGAAGCCTCATCCAGGAAATGCTACAGAACCCATCAATCTTGGAAGAGGAAAAAGTCCTAGCCGTAACAAGTCAGGACCAAGGATGGATGACCCCCATAATTAACTACCTCAAAATAGAAACACTCCCCACAGAAGAAAAGGAGGCAAAGAGGTTAAAAAGGGAGGCACAGTACTACACTATCATAAACAACATCCTGTACAAAAGAGGGATCTCAATACCATTACTAAAATGTGTGCCGACCAACAACACAAAGGAAGTGCTAGAAGAAGTACACGGCGGCATTTGCGGCAATCATCTCGGAGCACGAGCTCTCGCCAAAAAAGTACTCCGGGCGGGATTGTATTGACCAACTCTACAGAAAGAAGCTACAGAACTTGTAAAGACATGCCCACCATGTCAGAAACATGCCAACTTTCACATCGCCCCGCCATAAGAGCTCATCAGTGTAACTTCGCCTTGGCCGTTTGTAAAATGGGGACTTGATCTTCTCGGACCCTTCTCCCAGGGATCAGGACAAGTTAAATTCCTCATAGTAGGGGTAGACTATTTCACAAAGTGGATCGAGGCAGAGCCCCTAACCAACGCCACTGCTCAAAGAAGCTGGAAATTCCTATATAGAAATATTGTCACAAGGTTCGGGGTTCCACACTCCATCACCACAGACAATGGCACTCAATTCACAGATGCAGGCTTCAGAAAGTTAGTAGCCGACTTAAACATAAAGCACCAGTACACCTCTGTGGAACATCCGCAAGCCAATGGACAGGCTGAAGCTGCCAACAAAGTCATATTGGCCGAGTTAAAACGGAGATTACAAGACGCAAAGGGAGCTTGGGCAGAAGAGCTTCCACAAGTTCTATGGGCGTATCAAACGACGCCACACTCCACCACAAAGGAATCCCCCTTCCGGTTAGCATACGGAATAGAGGCAATGATTTCAGTAGAGATTGAGGAAAGATCGCCTAGAGTGGTTCATTATAATGAGGGAGCAAATTCCCAACTTCAAAGGGAAGAGTTCGACCTACTACCTGAAATCCAAGAAAGAGCTCGGATCAGGGAAGAAGCACTAAAGCGTCGAATGGCTTCCAGATATAATCAAAGGGTAGTGCCGAAAAGTTTCGCAGAAAATGATCTTATCCTAATCCGAAATGTTATTGGAACAACTCGATCAGGAGAAGGAAAGTTGGCAGCAAACTGGAAAGGACCCTACCGAGTCGTGGAAGTACTTGGGAAGGGCTACTACAGACTGTCCGAACTCGATGGACGAGAGCTTCCCAGATCATGGCACGCCTGCAACCTAAGAAGGTACTACAGCTAAAAAAAGTAAAGATCTCACTACCGGATGCACTCTTTTTCCTGAAAAGGTTTTTTAATGAGGCACCAAGTTGAGACTCATACACTATCCGACTTAAAGGGATGAAAAATTCCCACATGTATATATTTGCACTTTCCTTTAATAAAATATATTTTAGATATTCTACAAGTTTTCAAGACGCATTAATCTGAAGCATTCATCGTCCGATTATAAAGCAACAGATCGGCATAAAGTGAAAAGCAACTTCACTGCACGATCACGATAAAGACAATCGTCCGATAAAGGTGAAAACGCGATTCACCCAAAAGACGATCTAAAGATAGCAACCACCTTCTACAAATCGGCAAAGATGAACACAGAATAATGTAAGAAGTTATCGAAAGTGATCCGAAAAAGAACCTGACGAGGTCTTATGGATTGCTAAATAATAACTTAAAGACTGGCCGACGTAAAGAAGTCGGACCAAGTCAACCCAAGTTACAAGTAAACCCTGGAAAGAGGTCTGGCCAACCCTATTAAAGAGGATTACTTTAACTTAGAAGGGCCCGACATAACAAAGTCAGCCCAAAATGAAAAAGTTATAGAAGTAATTCCTGAGAGAGATATGATAAAGATCCAAGAAAGAGGATTATAGAATAACTTGGAAGAGATCGACATAACGAAGTCGGTTTCCTACAATGAACAAGTTATAAAAGTAATCCCTGAAAGAGACCTGACAAAGGTCCAAGAAAGAGGATTACAAAAATAACTTAGAAGAGGACGACGTAAAGAAGTCGGCCTCCTACAAAACAAGTTATAAAAGTAATCCCTGAAAGAGACCTGGCAAAGGTCCAAAAAAGAGGATTACAAAAATAACTTAGAAGAGAACGACGTAAAGAAGTCGGCCTCCTACAAAACAAGTTATAAAAGTAATCCCTGAAAGAGACCTGACAAAGGTCCAAAAAAGAGGATTACAAAAATAACTTAGAAGAGAACGACGTAAAGAAGTCGGCCTCCTACAAAAACCAAGTTATAAAAGTAGTCCTTAAAAAGAGATCTGGCAAAGATTCAAAAAAGAGGACTACAAAAATAACTGGAAAGAGGACTAACGTAAAGAAATCGGTTATGAAAGTGCTAAAGATACAAGCAAAAGCGAGAAAACCGAAAAACAAGTTGGACCCACACAACCACAACCTCAAAGGATCCAAGCTACAAACAATAAGTACAAAGCAATCCAAAGAGGCCGAGCCGCAAGATTTCAACACTCAAAAACCAGAAGAGATACCAAGTTAAATGCAAAAAAGCGTGATATAACCTACAAAAGTTAGAAAGCTTCAGAGGCCACCAAAATCTACCTCAAAAAGCTAGAAAGATACCTTTGTTTTCCAAAATAAAAGTTGCTAGGCAAGTGACTAGAAAGTGTCAATAGTTAACAAAACAATAAAGAGTTTAAAAGCCCACAAGCCGGACCAGCTACACAAATGTTCAGAGAGAAATCAGCAAACATCGGGAGCCTTCTTGGCAGCATCATTAGGGGGAGAAGGAGGGCGAGTCTGAATAGGCACAGCATCCACAGTTCCTTCCTCACGGTTCAGAATCTGGCAATCCGGATCGGCTACAATCGGAGGAGCTGAAGAAGTCGACACTTTGGCAGAGGACACAGGGGGAGGTTCAACATCATCATCCTTGTCATCAGGGACAATCTTGCCATCCCTGACAATGTTATCCAGGCTGAAGAGGGTAAGGTCGGCCTCGGGAGCAATAACCCGAACTTGTTTCTTCAGGTTTTCGTAAGCAGCAGTCACACTGCCAACGAGATGACCCTGAAGCTCAGAGTAATCTTCCCGGGCACTCTCCAGCTCCCCCCTCAAACGCATCACCTCCCTATAAGACGTAACGTAGCTATCCTTATGCATCAGTACCGTGTCCTCTGCCAGCCGCACAGAAGCTGCCAAAGCAAGAGAATTCGCCTTCTCGTTCTCCAAATCCTTCTCTAACTTGGCAACCTTTACCTCAAGCTCCTCTTTAAGGCCCTTCATCCGGTCGAACTCCTGCTTCGCCTCCTCCATAAACTCTTTGGTGGCATGGAGAGGAATATTCTGAGCAGTTCGGTACAAAGCAGCCCCCATATACGCCATTTTTATACTGTTTTGGGCCATAAATTCCAGATGGCGAAGGATAGACACATCGTCCATAGGAAGAGCACCGTAGGGACCGATTTGCTGATCCACGAATTCGATCACATTGAAGTCGGGAGCATCAAAGTTGAAAGGCTCAGCCGTTTTTTGTTTCTTATTGGAAGGAGCGCCAGAAGGAGCGCCAGAAGTTGGTGGAGGGTCAGCCAGACGAACTCAGGGAGTGGGGATCACCTTCCTCGCCCCAGGAGAACTCGGCATGGACGGCTTCACATGCACTTGGGAAGATCCCTCCCCGGCCGCCTTGGTCTAGATGTTTTTAGCAGCAGTCGCCTTCTGTGCTCTTTTAAAAGCCTTCATAGATTCATTATTCTTCATTGCCTCTGCAAATAAAACACAACAGTAAGAAATTAAGCTGCAAGTCGGAAAGGCATTTACAAGCAATATAAACAGATAATAAAGGGAAAATCAGGAACGCAAAATACCCAACTCGGTTTGAAGAAGAGAAGGATTGGTTAAAAATTTCTTTGTATCAAGATGGGGAGGTTGACCCCAGTGTTCTTCCAAGACGGTCACAAAAGCTTGCTCAGTTTCATCCAACATCTCCCACGTGTATCTGGACACTCTCACATCTTTTTGCCATTCCAAGGGAAAGGCGGGCTCATCATTTTCATCCAGAAAAAAGGGCCAAGCTCCTTCAACAGCTTGGACCTTGAAAAAGTAATTTTTAAAATCGCGAAACGATTTGTCAAACATGGAGAAGACCTTCTTCCCCTGGGAAGATCGAAAGGAGATCCAAGCTGCCTTCTTTTTTACTATTCCAGGCTTCGTCAAGACAAATAGATAGAAGAAGAGAGATTGCGAGGCAGGAATACCGAAACCATCACACAACAATTGAAAAATTTTCATGAAACCCCAGGAATTAGGGTGAAGTTGAGAGGGAGCAACATTACAGGACCATAACAGGTTGGTCTCAAATTCAGTAAAAGGGAGGGTGATACCCAACTGACCAAAGAAGAAGTCATAAGCATAGAAATAAGGGCGATCTCTAACAACCCGAGTAGAGAAACAAACTCTCTCTTCAGAAGAGGGAGCGACAAGTTCATAATTCTTTTCATCACCTGCACTACTACAGACCCTATGAAACTGCCTAAGCTACGCACAAAACTCGGAATCAACCAAAGAGACACACATAAGAACCATTGAGTCCACCCAATCGGCCATGCCCTCAGGAACCTGGGAAGACATCTCTACAACGTTATTGCGAGAAGACATGAGACCAACTAATCCTACAATAAGAAAAGAAGAATGGATTACTAAAAAGCATCTCGGACAAAGGGTGAAACAACTCGACCAATATGATACAGAAGAACAAAAAGGAAAGGAAAACCCCAAGACTCAAACCAAAGTCCTGGGGCATCCTTTGGAGGCAGTAACAAAGCACCGTTTCAGGAAAAAACTACCGCTTACATTCCAGCATCTCTCAAACAAGAATAGAAGACCTCAAACAGTGAGCATTTTCATAGGAGAAAGACAAAACGCAAAAAGCACAGAAAGTCATCAAAACCACTATCTTCCTACAGTCTATCAGTAAAGAACAAGCATGCATCCCCAAACATCAAAGCACGACAAGTAGAAAGCGTCAAAGATACTTCCTTTTTTAGGATCAAACAAAATTATCACTCAAAGCTTCGAAACCAAAAGAACTAACAACAGGCAGAAGCCCTAAAAATAGCAAGCAACAGGAAAAGCGAAAAATCATGCAAAGAGGCAAAGAAACTACATAACACACCACGATCAGGCATAAGCAAAGGCAAAAAGATCCAAACTTTCTCCAACCAAAATCAAAACTTTCTCAAAATAAATGGCGTAAAGGAAGGAAGGAAGAAGAACCAAACCTGAAAAATGGGAGAAAAGCTGCAAAAGAAAGCAGAAAAACGGAAGGCGAAATCCAAAATCACCCCTCTTCCACGAAAACAGCAACAAAGCAAGCGTCGTAGGAAGGAGCTATGGACTCCAAGCCAGAAACAGAAAGCGAGAGAGTAAAGGGAGAAGTTACGAAGAAAGAGTGAAGAAGAGAAACCGTTTCCTGAGTGTAAAGTTCAAAAATAAAAAAGTTAAGGGAAACGGGGCAATTAATGCCAAATTAATTGGGGCATTAAACCCTCGCACGTTCCCCATAACAAGGCGCTAATACAAAAGCGCGCGCTTTTAGAGGAAAATGTTCTACATTCAAAAAGGTTCTACAAAAGAGGAAGTCGACAAAATACTCGAGTTCGGATTCACCCGAGAAGGATCGAAGTCCTAAAACCAAGACTCGACCTCCAAAAGAAAGACCGAGCTCGAGCAGGGGCACTGTTCATACCCTGGGTCGAGCTATCCGACCCGGGATGATCGGCAACAAAGCGAACGACCTCTTTAGGTCAGACTATCCGACCTCTTCCCAAAAGAACTCGGCCAAATCGACAGGAAAGCCCGAAAAATAGGCCCAACTCAAGGAATACAACCCAGATCCAAAGGCAGTCCAAGCCTATAGAGATAAGGGTGGTTCCATTGAAGATAAGCTGACCTCGCCAAAAGATAAGATAAGATAAGATAACTAACTTATCTTATCTAAAAATGTCACTCTACAACTACTATAAATACGCTGGAGCACCCAGGTATAACTCATACTCTAATTCTACAAAAAACCTACGTAATACCCGTGCTAACTTAAGCATCGGAGTCTCTTGCAGGTACCCCCCCACCCTCCGGTGACCAAAGATCAGCAGTGCAGCAAGTCCAACAAGTCAGACACAACAGCTCTGGCCGCCACCAGCCAGCCGGACACGCCATCTCCGACTAGTACAGAAGATCTCATCCGAGATTGACCTCCAGTTTCAGGTAACCCCCGGAACAATACCTATGATGCTCCATTCAGAAAACATGTCAGAAGGACACCTTCTGATCAATTGCTTGTATCTTTCCCAAGCTTCATAGAGGGATTCACCTTCCTTCTGTCTGAAAGTCTGAACCTCCACTCTTAGCTTACTCAATTTTTGAGGTGGAAAGAATTTGGCCAGAAAAGCACTGACCAGCTTTTCCCAAGAGTTCATGCTTTCCTTAGGTTGTGAATCCAACCATATCCTAGCTCTGTCTCTTACAGCAAAAGGGAAGAGCATAAGTCTGTAGACCTCAGGGTCAACCCCATTGGTCTTGACAGTGTCACAAATTTGCAAGAATTCAGCTAAGAACTGATGAGGATCTTCTAATAGAAGTCCATGAAACTTGCAATTCTGTTGCATTAGAGAAACTAATTGAGGCGTCAACTCAAAGTTGTTTGCTCCAATGGCAGGGATAGAGATGCTTCTCCCATAGAAGTCGGGAGTAGGTGCAGTAAAGTCACCAAGCACCTTCCCTGCATTGTTGGCATTGTTGTTGTTTTCGGCTGCCATGGCTTCTTCTTGTTTGAAAATTTCTGTTAGGTCCTCTCCAGAGACTTGTGCTTTAGCTTCTCTTAGCTTTCTCTTCAAGGTCCTTTCAGGTTCAGGATCAGCTTCAACAAGAATGCCTTTGTCCTTGCTCCTGCTCATATGAAAGAGAGAAGAAGAAAGTATGAAATCCTCTATGTCACAGTATATAGATTCCTTAAGATGTCAGAGGAAAAGAAGAATAGAAAGAGGAGGTAGAAAGGAGAGAATTCAAACTTATAGAGAGAGGGAGTCCGAATTGCACATTGAGGAAGAGTGCTAGTCCCTTAAATAGAAGAAGGAGAGAAAGGGGAAAAGAATTTTTTGAAATTAAATTTTGAAAGATTTTTAAATAATTAAAAGAAATTTTGAAAAAAATTGATTGATGATTTTCGAAAATTAAAATTGAGAAAGTGTTAAGTGATTTTGAAAAAGATTTTGAAATCAGAAACAAAAAAAAAAAGATATGATTGAAAATTATTTTGAAAAAGATGTGATTGAGAAGATATGATTGAAAATCAATTTAAAAGAAATTTTTAAAATTAAAGTTGATTACTTGACTAACAAGAAATTGAAAGACATGATTCTAGAATTTAAAATTTGATCATTTCTTAATAGGCAAGTAACAACTTGAAAATTTTGAATTAAATCATTAATTGTAGCAAGGATTTTCGAAAATACTAAAAAAATGGAAAGAATTTGATTTTGAAAAGATATGATTGAAAAGATATGATCTGAAAAAGATTTGATTTTGAAAAATTATGAAAATTTGAAAAAGATTTGAATTGAAAACAAAATCTTCCCTCATGTGCCATCCTGGCTTTAAACGCCCAGAATGGTATCCATTCTGGAGTTTAACGCCCAAAATATTACCCTTTTGGGCGTTTAACGCCCAGCCAGGTACCCTGGCTGGCGTTTAAATGCCAGTTTTCCTTCCTCACTGGGCATTTTGAATGCCCAACTTTTTCTGTGTAATTCCTCTGCTGCATGTTCTGAATCTTCAATTCTCTGTATTATTGACTTGAAAAGACATAATTTTGAAAATTTTTGAATTTTTAATGATGAGAAACAATAAAATGAAACTAATCATGAAAAATCAAGATCAAAACAAATAATGCATGCAAGACACCAAACTTATAAATTTTCATATTAGAGATACTAACAAATTGAGAATGCATATGAAAAACAACAAAACACACAAGACAAGAGAATTTAAAGATCAGAGCAAGGAAATCATCAAGAATAACTTGCAGCCAAATTGATGAGAATCAATCAGCTTTTGTGATGATAAAAACATCATCTGAAACTCTAGAATTCATTCTTAAAAATTCTGAAGAATAAAAATAAAACAAAGTTACCTAATCTAAGCAACAAGATGAACCGTCAGTTGTCCAAACTCGAACAATCCCCGGCAATGACACCAAAAACTTGGTACACGGAATTGTGATCGCACACTTTTCACACAACTCCGTGCAGCTGACCAGCAAGTGCACTGGGTCTTCCAAGTAATAAACCTTATGTGAGTAAGGTTCGATCCCACGGAGATTGTCGGCTTGAAGCAAGCTATGGTCATCTTGTAAATCTCAGTCAGGCAGATTTAAATGGTTATGGAGAATTGATAATTAAAAGATGAATAAAACAGAAAATAAGATAGAGATACTTATGTGATTCATTGGTGAGAATTTCAGATAAGCGCATGAAGATGCTTTGTTCCTTCTGAATCTCTGCTTTCCTATTGCCTTCATTCAATCATTCATACTCCTTTCCATGGCAAGCTGTATGTTGGCTTTCACCGTTGTCAATGGCTACCTCCCGTCCTCTCAGTGAAAATGGTCCAAATGCGCTGTCACTGCACGGCTAATCATCTGTCGGTTCTCGATCATGTTGGAATAGGATCCATTGATCCTTTTACGTCTGTCACTACGCCCCAACACTCGCGAGTTTGAAGCTCGTCACAGTCATCCCTTCCCAGATCCTACTCGGAATACCACAGATAAGGTTTATACTTTTCAGATCTCAGGAATGGCTTCCAATAATTCTAGCCTATACCACGAAGGTTTTAATCTTAGATTAGAAACCCAAGAGATACACATTCAAGCTTGTTTGCATGTAGATCGGAATTGGTTGTCAGGCACGCGTTCATAGGTGAGAATGGTGATGAGTGTCACATAATCATCACATTCATCATGTTTTTGAGTGCGAATGAATATCTTAGAGAAGAAATAGGCTTGAGTTGAATAGAAAAACAATAGTACTTTGCATTAATTCATGAAGAACAGCAGAGCTCCACACCTTAATCTATGGTGTGTAGAAACTCCACCGTTGAAAATACATAAGAACAAAAGGTCTAGGCATGGCCGTGAGGCCAGCCTCCCAAAGAGGGTTCAATCATCAAAGCATGATTAAAAGATTGATTGAAAGATTCCAAGATGAAAATACAATAGCAAAAGGTCCTATTTATAGAGAACTAGTGACCTAGGGTTTACAGAAATAAGTAAATGATACAGAAATCCACTTCCGGGTCCACTTGGTGTGTGCTTGGGCTGAGAATTGAACCTTTCACATGTAGAGACTTTTCTTGGAGTTAAACGCCAGCTTGGGTGCTAGTTTGGGCGTTTAACTCCAGCTTTTATGCCAATTCTGGCGTTTTGACGCCAGAATTTTTATGCTGACTTGGAACGCCAGTTTGGGCCATCAAATCTCGGGAAAAGTATGAACTATTATATATTGCTGGAAAGTCCAGGATGTCTACTTTCCAACGCAATTGAGAGCACTCCAATTGGGCATCTGTAGCTCCAGAAAATTCACTTAGAGTGCAGGGAGGTCAGAATCTAACAGCATCTGCAGTCCTTTTTCAACCTCTGAATCAGATTTTTGCTCAGGTCCCTCAATTTCAGCCAGAAAATACCTGAAATCATAGAAAAACACACAAACTCATAGTAAAGTTCAGAAATGTGAATTTTTAATAAAAACTAATAAAAATATATTAAAAAGTAATTAAAACATACTGAAAACTACCTAAAAACAATGCCAAAAAGCGTATAAATTATCCGCTCATCAGTGGGAATGGTTTAAAGAGAGGTTACTGGTGTTGTGATGGCTAAAGGTATTCTATTGGTTGTTATTAAACTGATGGGGTTAGTGGGTGTTGTTAAACTGGTTTGGTCTCTGATTTTGGTTTTCCCACCCAAAGTTTGCGTGGTTTCTCCACCCAGGAGTAAAGGTGTTA
The DNA here is from genome assembly GCF_000816755.2 of Arachis ipaensis. Lineage (NCBI taxonomy): Eukaryota > Viridiplantae > Streptophyta > Magnoliopsida > Fabales > Fabaceae > Arachis > Arachis ipaensis. Next base: position 102,015,721 of record NC_029790.2, on the reverse strand, counting down.
GAGTAGGGGGTCATTCTGAGGTTGTCTTAAAGGATTGCCCATTTAATTCACTTGCTCTAGAGAGGATTGTCCATACTCCATTCCTTTACCTTCAGAAAATCCATTACTCATACCATAAGAATTCTCTTGAGAGCTTACTGCCGAGACTTGTATTCCTCCTAGGTGTTGAGTAATTGCATTCATTTGTTAGGACATAATCTTATTTTGAGCTAATAGAGTATCCAAAGCACCTAACTCCATGAAGATATTGATTGTTGGCCACCATCTTAATCAATTCTTGTGCTTCCTCAATGGTTTTCTTCATATATAAAGATCCTCCAGTTGAAGTGTCCAGTGCCATCCGTGAGGTGGGAGTGATCCCATCATAAAATATCTGAAGCTGGACCTAGTCAGCAAACATATCATCAGGGCACTTTCTGAGCATCTCTTTAAGCCTCTCCCAATCTTCATATAGGGATTCTCCTTCTTGCTATCTGAAGGTATGAATATCAGTTCTGAGCTTAGTAAGCCTCTGTGGTAGAAAAATTTGTTTAGAAACTTAGTGACCAAATCCTCCCATGTAGCTATGCTCTCCTTGCGCTGATTCTCTAACCACTGCTTAGCCCGATCCCTTACAGTAAAAGGAAAGAGCAACAAACGATAAACCTCAGCCGAGACACCATTTGTCTTGACCGTATCACAAATTTGCAGAAAGTTAGAAATAAACAAATTCGGATCCTCCTGTGGGCTTCCACTGAATTGGCAATTCTGTTGAACCAATATGACAAGTTGTGGCTTCAATTCAAAATTGTTGGCTCAGACAGTAAGTGCAATGATACTGCTTCTACAACTATCTGGATTAGGATTAATGTATTATCCGAGAGTTCTCCTTGGTGGATTAGCATTATTATTCTCTGCCATATGTGGCTCAGATAATTCTTCCTCAACCACTTCTTCTGTCTCTTCTTCAACGAATTGATTTCTAGCTTGTTTTCTCTGCTGTTGAAGAGTTCTTTCAATTTCAGGATCGTACTGAAGCGGTTCTTTATCCCTGTTTTTCTGCATAGACAAAAACAACAAGGAAATCAAATTGGAACTCCCTTCACAATACCGAAGGGAATTCTCAGAGGGGAAATAAAAAGCAAAACAGTAAATAAACAAAATTTAAAAGGTCTAATCTAAGTAATCAATTGATTGTCAGTTGGTTATCCACAATTAATCCCATTAACGGCACCAAAAACTTGATGCCAAATTTTTACAATCTACAAAACACCGGCAAGTGCACTGGGTCGTATCAAGTAGTAACCTTAGGTAAATGAGGGTCGATCCCACGAGGATTAACGAGTTAAGTAAGCAAAATCAGTTGATTAATCTAGTCAGACAATCAAATTAGGATTTTGAAGGCTTTTGAACATAAACAGAAACTAAACAAGGCAAAACAGAAACAAACAGTGAGCATGAACAAGATAATATGATTGAGAAAGCTAAGGTTTCAGAGATGTTAGTTGTTTGTATCAATACTATTCACTTTCTATTCTAATCATGCAATGATTCTTTTATGGAAAATCATTAGTAATTAAACCCCAATCCTTGGTGATTCAATTTCTCTTTACCCTAATTAAATAGTAATCCCTTAGTCACTTAATCAAGAAAAGAGTTGAAGAAAAAAACCACACAATTCATAAGAGTTTAACCTAGTTGATTCTATGTCACTTATCAATCTAATTTCAAAACTTACAAATTATGAGAAGAGGTTTTCAAGCTTAATTCAATTAATCAATTTTCTAAAAGATTAAAAAAATTCAAGTCATAGAGGAATTGTTTCCCAACATATTCCAACCCTTTGAGATGAAGAACGAAAACCATTTCTTAAAGAAGAATCAATTGCATAAATTAGAAATAGAAAAAGTTATTGCATTAATCCATAGACTAACAGAGCTCCTAACCTTAACCGAGGAGAATTAGAAACTCATGCTTGTTCTTGAAATCATTAAGAAATTAAAATTGCAAAGTGACCAAGTACCGAAGAGGTTAAAACCCTCTTCCCTAAATACTAACCTAGCTAAAACAGAATTCAAATTCAAATTTCAAAAACAAATTAAAATCTAAAACAAAATCAAATATTTTCCTAATTACTCTCCACCGAGAAGATATCTTTCTTGATTTCTTGTGATCTTTAATAACTGTCAACATTAATTGTGAATGATCCTCAAGAGTTGAAATTTTTGAACAGAAAGTCTTGAACTGAGGTTCTGGAAGAGGTAGTGAGGCCCAAGTAGTACATGGCTCAATTCACGTTATACTTGACTTGAAAGTGTGCTCTTTAAGTGTCATTTATGGGCTCATGTACAATGTGAAGTAGCTGCGTTGTACGTGAGCCAATTTTCTTAAGTTGCTTGCCCTAACGTAATACGTGAGAAACTCCACATATTACTTGAAATTCAACCTGTGCGTACGCGCATTTTGCCAAATTCTTCTATTTTGTGCGTACGCATGCTTGTGTGCGTACGCACATCTTCTGCGTAGTATGTGAGATTGCCTACGTACTACGTCAATCATTTAATGTTTGTGGGTTATGCGTACGCATAGGTGTGTGTGTGTATACACACACTTTCTTTTCCTCCTTTCATGTAGTACGTAGTCTTGTTTACGTACAACGCCCATTCTTCCCTTTTTGCTTTCCAGGAGTTTTCTATTCCAGAGGGCTTTCTGCTTCCATGATTCTTCTATTCCAAGAAGCTTTCTGTGTGCATGCTTTTCACTCTGTTTCTTTTGTTTTCCTTCTAAAGTTTCCTATAATCAATCAATTCAACTAATCAAAGTAATATTCATTCTAACCTTAAATTCATTGATTATTTAATAGAATTTCTTAATAAATCACTTGAAATTAAGAAGGAAAATACTAAAGATGCGCACGCATCAATGACTTAAGGAAAAAGAAGAACTAGGTCGTGGTCAAGATTTTTTAGGATCAAGTCTATCCTTAAGGTCTATAAATAGAACAAGTTTAGAAGGATAGAAGGGACTTCAATAGAAAAAAACACTAAATCATCATACAAAACTCTACAAAGATTCTCAATCTCAATGACATAACGGAAGGTGATGGAGTGCAAGTACATGTGAGTGTTTGGAGTCAACCTTTTGTTTATTTCCTTTATTGTTTTTGTTTCTTTTATTTTAAATTTATCTGTTCAGTCATTTTCAATTTATCTTGTTCAAGCGCACTAATTTTTGTTTACTTTAAATCTCAGTTATTTTATTACTTATTTATCTTTGTTTTCATTCTCCTTGTCTAGTCAAGTATTTCATTTCTTTTAAACTTCAACTATATTATTTTATTTAGGTTATTTTTTCAATTCGATATCTAACTTGGTCGAATTTAATACATTTTTCTTTCTTGATATAAACACCAAATAATTCCCGGGTCAAGCTCACTCTATTTTTAGAGGAGTCATATCTCCTCCCCGAATTGAGATCTTGATACAAGATTGATTCGACACCCTGTCGAGTTTACAAAAAATCAAGTGAAGCAAAATTGGCACGCCCGGTGGGACCCTGGTTAAGTCAGGGTGCCAAGCTGTGTATGCAATTATGCAGTGGTAAATTAATAATGTCTGATAGAGCCTCGTCTTTGACTAATACATCAAATAATGATATTGAGAATTCCACGAGAGGCCCTGAGACAGAGATTGTCTCATCGACTGGCACCTCAAGGCGAAGGATGAACCCAATTGTCACAGAAGGAATCCCAGCGGCTGTGCTCGTCATATGGCCTCCATATGAGCTACCCCTGAATTATTTTCCACTTCTAGATAATCCTAATATAGGATATATATAGGTGGTGCTACTACCACAAGATATAACTCTTTGTACAATCTAGTACCGCTTCATCTAGGTTATCCCCTAATGGGGATATATAATTATAATCCTGGCATGGAAAACTACAATATCTACCAATACTTGATGAATAACCCTCCGTATTTAGTGTCAGTATCTATGCCACAATCTACTTCTACGATGCCAAATGCCTCTTCGACACAAGGCACAGGGGCACCTAAGTTGCCCATAGAAGGGGCACGTACCTCCATTTTCCCAAATATGTCGAGATAGATTTCTATCGGAATATCATCTCCTAATACAGTCGAATCCTTGGCTGTGTTTAGATAGCAAATCGAGGATAGCCATAGTGATTTAGTGAATATGCTTACTCAGCAGATGGCTACCGTGCTAAACCCCATGATAGAAAATAACAATGCTAAAATAGAGCAAGTTGCTTGACGAGTCGATGATATTGTAGGAGCAATCAATCGACCTTTTGTACCACCCTAGGCGGGATACACGTTAATAACCCCTCTAATACTAAATAGGGAGATGACGCAAACAGGATATTAAATGAGGCCAGGACAATAATGCTACTCAAATTTATGGTAAAAAAAAAACCTAAGTTGTCGAGCAAATCTTGAATAGAGCAGGGTTGAATATAGGGGTGACAAATCAACCTTATTTCATATCCCCCTTTCCAAATTATGTCTTGTAAGATGAACTCTCGAGGGGAGTCAAAACTCTTAAATCCCTTACAAAGTTTGTTGAAAAAAGTGGAGAATCGACTATAGAGCACATTGCTTGATATACAGTCAAAATTGGTGAGCTGGCCAAGAATAAATACTTGAAAATGAGCTATTTTCCTTCTTCACTCACAAAAAATGCATTCACTTGATTTTCAAACTTGCAACCTAATTTGATCCATAGTTGGGTTCAATTAGAAAGGAGTTTTCATGATCTATTCTTTAGGGGAGAAATAAAGGTGACTTTGTCTAATTTATTCACAGTAAAGAGAGAGAAAGTTGAGTCAATCGATGATTATCTCATCTGATTCAAAAATATGAGAAATAAGTGTTTCACTCCTATTCCTGAACCTGAAGTAGTCAAGATGGCTATCAAAAGGCTTGATTTTAATATTCGAAAGAAATTAGTGAATCAACAATTCTTTGACTTGGCTCAGTTAGCTAATAAAACACAGCAAATCGAAAAGTTAAATAAAGAAACAGAGGAGCTAGAGTCGAACAAAAGAAAACCTTTATTTAATAAAAAGGTGAATTTCATTGATTGCATGAGTAAGGAAGAGTTGAACAAAAGGTTTCCTTACTCATGCAATCAATGACACTAATTGAAATATGGGCCTCCTTATGTGTTCTGCAGAATTGAAATATGGGCCTCCTTATGTGTGTTGATCTCTTAATCCGGTAAAAGATAAGACCCTTTTGTCATGGGGAAAAGAATTACTCTTTCGACCTAAAGAAAGCTAAACAAATTTTTGATAAGTTGTTAAAAGATAAGCAGCTTGTACTCTCTAAAGAAAAAAAATGTCATCTGTTTCTGAGATTAAAAAAAATGTTTTGCAAATTTCATCAAAGTTCTGGACATTGTACTAATAATTGTGTTCGTTTTAGGAACTTGATACAAAAAGCTATTGAGGACTATGGATGACAACGCGTCCCCATGGGGGCGGGGACATACCCCTCGCCTCCTGCCTCCATAACCTGTCCTCGTCCCCGCCCCATCCCCGCAACGGGTAATAGGGACCCCGTATCCGCTGGAGACCAAGGGCTCCGCAGATTTCCGTGAATTTGTACAAAAATAAAATATTGAAAAATTTTCACTACCAAAACCAATTTAGGTAATTGCATAATAGACAGATCCTTCTTATCTAAGGTTTCCAAGATTATTAATATGAGAATTTGCTTTACTTCATCGATAATAACTTCAGATGAGCAAACACTTAAAATTGAAAGATTATGCATATCAAACAAAACTTATGATAAAATTTTTTACATGAAAAACCAAACAAAATAACATATAGATTCAAATTAACTTACACTGAATAATAATCTA
>NC_029790.2:102009105-102009770 GCF_000816755.2 Arachis ipaensis | reverse complement strand
TGAACATAAAAAAGAATTTAGCAAAATAAAATTTGGTAACATATAGAATAGAAGAATAAGATCAGAAGAAGGTGCCCTAATAATGACACTTTTGGAGCAAAGTCTTCAAAACCATAAGACATGTTAAGTCATCATCAACAGCAAGAACACACGCATTCCTTCGGGGAATTGATTATCTTTTTCATCAATCACTGCCATTTTCTCTAAAAGGGGGTGTGAACTTGAACCTATTAACCAGAATAGAGTCTATGACTTTTAAATGACCTAAAAACTAATGAATTTTTTTTCACGAAAGAAGATCATTGACACGGAGAAATAGAATAGAAGAATAAAATCGGAAGAAGGTGAACATTGATGCTCACTGCTGCGACGGCGATGCTCACTGCTGCGACAGAGAATGCGACGCTCCCAGGAAGATGGCGAGACTCCCGCGAAGATGTGACGCTCTCCTCGGCAGGGGCGTCTTAGGCACGCGACAAACCGATGACTGCTGCGGTGATCTTAAGGGTGAGAGGAGGAAGCAATGAGAAGGAGGAGCGCGACGGTGAAGGGGTTTAGGGGGCAGCGGACGACGGAAGAGAGGTGGACTGGAAAGGTTAGGGTTCTTCCACGAAGAGAGGGAGTGAATCCGTAAGTGATTGTGAGAGTGAGGTGGCATAGGGTTA
>NC_029790.2:101998895-102008829 GCF_000816755.2 Arachis ipaensis | reverse complement strand
ATAATTTTCTGTAAGGGAGATTATACGGGTCCCCAAATCTGTCCCCTGTCGGGTAAATTCCCGCAGATACCCTCCCCGTTGGGGGAAATTGTCATGCCTATTGACGCCAGTCGACTGAAGTTCGCTGACAAACCTAAGATGAAAGTAGATTCTGACCCTTTTCATGTCACGTCGAACTTTGCTGAAATAGAAGAAGCGGCCTTCTCAATTAACATGGCTTTCATCAAACCTATAAGAAAAGATGATCAATTTGAGCGGGATATGTTCAAAGCAGAGAGGTATATTTACCCAAAAGTATGAGAAGACTTGTTGGACTTTTTGCTAAGGCAAAGAGAGAAGGAAGGAAATGTGGTTATATGCCCTCGCTACAGTTCCTTGTTCGACACTTCAGCTGCTAAGGCTTTCGAATCACACAAAAAGAGTCGAGAGTGTGTTCATCAAGAGGAATTAAGGCGAGCTTGACTAAAGTAAAGAGGCAAAGGTTGAGATTTTGTAGATTCTCCTATCAAACAACAAATGTGCACTATGGTGACAGTCGACTAGAAACCCCAGGAGGTGTCAAGTCAGACTAGATGAGAGGCAAGTAGAAGAGGCAGTGGTCGAGCAAGGTCTCAACGTAATTTTCAAGAAAGAGCTCCCTTCATTCCAAGAGCTGTAGCTCAAACACATAATGCTTATGTCAATACACAGGGGCTATATCTAGAGTTGAGCAAAGAAAGTAAGTCACCTAAAAAATAAGAACAGAAGGGAGAAAAGGTATCCTTGGGTAAAGACCAAGAAGTGAAGGTTAAGTCAAAAGAAGTTTCATTGACTAAGTCAATTCCTAAAAGGAAGGAAGAAGAAGAAGAAGCACTGACAGAGAATTTCGATTCTGGTTTCGAGGATGATTTGGATGTGATATTTAGAGAAATTGGTTTTAGGTATATTGCCACAGTATCTGTTCTCCCTTTCGACTTCCAGGGCAACCCTAAAGGGCCTTGGAATTATCTTGAAGGAGACAGTGATGACATCGTTCTAGGAGATGAGATTTATCGAAAATGGTATAATTAAAAAGGATGTTTAAAAGACCTGATGAGATCACCAATGGTCATCTTTGACCGCTGCATATTAAAGCAAAAGTCGAAGGACTGGTGATCAATCGTGTATTGGTTGATAGAGGAGTGGCAATTAACCTGTTGCTAGAGAGCATGTTACCTTTGTTCCAGAAAACAGTCAAATATCTAATTAAAATGAACTTGGTTGTTATTGGATTTAATGGCAAGTTGACAACAACTCTCAGAATGATCCCACTAAGGGTTAAAGTAGGAAGTGTCGAATGATCCACGGTGTTCATAGTGGTGCCTACCAAGGCAACCTTCAACATGTTGTTTGGAAGAGACTGGATCTATGGAGTAGGGGAAATTCCCTTGACATTGCATTAAAAATAGGTGCTCTGGGATGAGGATGGAAGAATTGAGGAAATCGAAGCTAACGATAGCCCTTGCTATGTCGAACAAATGAATGTCAGCCTTAAAGAATATCATACCAATGTTCAACCACCGGATATTGATATGAGCACCTTTGACCCCACTCTTATCAAAGGCTGTTATGTAGGGGCCATGGTATAAAGCTGGTCCCTAAGGCCAAGGGGATCTTGGCCACAGAATTTACTTAAATAGATATATCGAGCAATTGAGCAATGATGACATGTCATCTTAAGTGATTTATGAGGTTCTTTTTCATTCAGTTTCATAGGTTTTAATCAAATTTCTTATGTTTTCTAATGGAATTTCATAAATAAATATTTGGAGTTGGGATAGTATTTTTGTATTTTCAGGAGTTTTCGGCTCAAAATAAACAAGAATCAAAGATTTTTGACAAGAAAAACACAAGTACAGTTAAAACCGTGCCCTAAGGAACAAAATCGTGCCCTAAGGAATCAAACTAAGGGACCCCCGGCAGCTGCACACATAAGTCCGGCGTCCCCTCCATCATCACATACACACCTGGCATCCCCTCCATCGTCACATGCACGCCCGGCGTGCAACACCACAAGCCCAGCAGCCATGCCAAATGCCTGGCGGCCATGCTCCTTGACTCCATGCACGCCCGGCAGCCAAGGGGGCAAGCCCGGCATCCCTCCAGTTTTCAATCCCAATCCCAGCGTGAAGCCAATTCCAATTCCCATGATATAACAATTAAGGCCCAATCTCAATCATACACATCACTAGAAGTCTTAATCACATCTAAAAGATTCAAGGCTCCAAAAGATTAGTTATTAATTCTTTCTAGAAAGATAAAAGATTTGGTTATTAGGATTTGTTTCTAGATTAGATTTGAATTATTGTTTTGATTTGAATTTGAAGTAAGTAGTTAGTTGTCTTATCTTCCTTTCTGAGAGATAAGATTAGGATAGTTCTGAATTTGAATTCTAAAATTAGGATATAAATAAGTGAACTTTGTTCATAGAGAAGGACATTCGGTTCTTTAGCATAGTTTCTTTTCATTAATTGTTTTTCATTCCTCCATGGGTAACTAATCCCTTTGTCAAAGGGTTAGGAGCTCTGTTTATGTTTTCTATGGATCATTAATCTAAGTTTATTTTATTTTGAAGTCTTGCATTGATCTGTTTCATGATTGAGTTATTCATTCTTCATTCGGATTAATAGTATCGAAAGGTATGCTAGTCCCTCTTGAATTCTTTTATTGCTTTAAAAAAACTAATATCTGAATTATAGCTTGAAAACTCTTTCACGTGACTTTTTGAATTCGGCTAGGAATAGTGGATCAATTATTGTGTGACACATACATAATTTTCAATCACTCTAGTTTTGAATAAGTGACATATAATTCGGATTAGAACAACTTTGAAAATTGTGTTTTCTTCTAAGATTTAACTGGACAGGACTAGTTTGAATAAGTGATATATAATTCGATCTAAGGACTACTTTTAAATTTTATTAGAAACCAAATCAGTTTTTGTGCTTAACCTCTTTAATTGATCGGTTGACCAAGGAATTAGCAATTGGTTAATTAAAGAGAAACTGAGGAACTGAGGAATTGGAAATTAGTTACTTAAGATTTGTCGTGAAAGATCTTTACATACTTCAAAATAAGTGAACAAGGTTTGATTTTCCTAAGGGATTAAACATATTTAAAGCCCTTGATTCTCTACATTATTGTTTTATTTTAATCAATATCACTGCCTCTGAAGCACTCAACTTCCAAGATTCCAAGCATTTTCCGAGTCTTTTCTTTTGTTTCTTCTATTCTCCAAGATCCACAATCCAAAATCTCATGCTTGATCGATCTAATTAGATATTTAATTAGACTTTGTTTGCCTCAATTCATTAATCCTCGTGGGAATGATATCCACTCACTGTGGAATCACTTGAATGATGCGGTGCACTTGTCGGTATCCGTGAGCTCTAGTTTTCGCTCATCAAATTTTTGGTGCTATTGCCGGAGATTAATTGAGATTGACAACTTATGTCCGGTTAAATCCTAACTTAGATCTTGTTTATTTTGTTCCTATTCTTTTCTCCCCTTGTATTTTCTAAAATATGTTTAGATTCTTCTATTTCATTCTTCTTTCTTCCACAAGGTATGTTTGATCTTTTGTGTTTTTACGTGCAAGGAGAAGAGAAAGAGAGAATGGTAGTAGATAATGAGAGTTTAGTCCGAAGGAAGGACATTGTTTTCTTTTCCTAAAAATAAAGTGAATCAGTCCCTGAAGCATGGGAAAGATATAAAAAACCGCTTGAAGAATGTCCACATCATGACTTATTCGAATGGCTTCTAATCCTATTCTTTTACGATGGGATCCTTCAACCTTCAAACTTCTAATATGGTTGGAGGTTCATTACAAAAGATGACAGCCAAAGAAGCATTGGCAGTGATGGAGTATGGCACTGGTGGAAGGTGCCGTGAAACAACCTGATTTCCAGCCCAAAAGACTCAACGTCAAGCTAATGACGTTAAAAAAGTGCTTGTTGGGAGGCAACCAAATTATGGTTAGTTTTTGTTTTCTCTTCTTTGTTTTAACACATTTTTCCTTACATTGCATCCTTAGTCTCTTCTGCATGCATTTTTTGTTTCCTTTTGCTTAAGTAGTTCTTGGTGCGCGAAATTGAACTCCGCACAACTGAATCGGCAAGTGCACCGGGTCGTCCAAGTAATACCTCAGGTGAGTGAGGGTCGAATCTCATGGAGATTGTCAGATTGAGCAAGCAATGGCTATCTTGTAAATCTTAGTCAGGCGATTAGAAAAGATGGTTGTTTGTTTGAAAGCATAAATAAAATAGTAAAGAACGAAATACCAGAATGATTGTGAAAACAGTGATAAGGATTCAGTTAAGGCTTCGGAGATGCGTATTTTTTTCAGATTGACTTTTCTTACTGTCTACTTCAATAATGAATTATTCATTCAATGGCAGCCATAATTGACTAACTCATGTAGCATCCTCATCAAGTTAGCCTCTTTTTAACCATAGCAGTCCACCATATCCGAACAACTCATGTAACATCCTCATCAAGTTAACTCATGGCTTCCCATTATAGCCGAAGGTGAAGACCTAAACAATCCACTCCCCTTCGCGATCCTACTCAAAATGCCACAGACAAGGTCGGATCTTTCGAATCAGGGAATGTTGCTTCTCAAACTCTAGCCTTAACGCCACAGAGACCTCAGCAACCCACGGTCAACGAAATTTTATGTCACTTATCCAAAGTTGCCCAGGCACTCTCTTGGAATCCACAGTGCATTCTCTAGCTGTGGTTAAATGCTATCCAGGTCAGGACTCACACGGAACCCATGTAGAACAAGAATGAATGTCACGGTTCATCCTCCATTCATGAGATGAAGAATGAAAATGCACAAGAGAATGGAATCAAACGTGTATTGAAATAGAAACAGTAATATTATTAATCCATGAGAATCAGCAGAGCTCCTAACCCTAACTTAGGAGGTTTAGTTGCTCATGCTTAAAGAAAGTGCAATGTAATATGTCTGTGCTTCTCCCCTCCTGGGAGGCATAATCCTCAGGAGTAAGTAAGTCTCTTATTTATAATAAAATACTAGACCTAAAAGATGTTACTCATAATTAAAAATTACAAAAATGTGATAAACTAAGCTAAAGGAGGCGAAAATCCACTTTTGGGCCCACTTAGTGAGTATTTGGGCTGAGCTTTTGGTGAACTCACGTCTTAGTGCTCCTCTTGAGGCATTGGACGCCGATTTTGATTCCTTTTGGGTGTCCAAACGCCAGCTTGCTCCCTTTGGGGCGTTGAACGCCAGAAAGGGGGTAGTTCTTGGGCGTTCAACGCCCAATATGGGCAAGCTCCTTTAAAGAAAAGTATAGACCATTATATATTACTGGAAGCTCTGAACGTTAGCTTTCTAACGTCATTCAGAGCGTGTCATTTAGACCTCTGTAGCTCCAAAAATGCTCGTTTGAGTGCAAGGAGGTCAGAATCTGACAACATCTGCTACGCTTTCCTTGCCTCTGAATTGGACTTTGCAAAAACTCCGTAATTTCAACCAAAAATTATCTGAAATCATCAGAAAACACAACAACTCAAAGTAAAATCCAAAAATGTGAATTTTGCACTAAAACCTATGAAAATATAATGAAACTTAAACAAAACATGACTAAAACAATACAAAAATGATGCCAAAAAGCGTATAAAATATCCGCTCATTATTTCTCAAAAATAAAAATAAAAAAGGATGAACACCAGGCGCTCAAAAAAAATGCCAGGCGTCCATGTGCAAAGAAGACCACACGCCTAGCGGCCACACTAGAAGCCTGGCGTCTAGGCTAGGCAAGCTCCCAGGGGAGCATGCATGCAAGGACGCCCGGCGATAAACCCCAATTTTGTGGTTTATCGTGTGTTGAATTTAGGGAATTTTATCAACTTATCTCACATTTATTCAATGAAATAGCATGCTTTTGTAATTCTCCCTAATTTGTACTTAAGAATGAAAACATGCTTTTTAGGCCTTAAAATAGCTAAATTTAATCCACTTTGATTCCACTCAATGCCTTGATATGTTGGTTGAGTGATCTTGGGGTTTATAAGACAAGGATTGGATGGAAGAAGTGAAGAAAAAGCATGCAAAGTGGAGAACTCATGAAGAAATGAGCATTTGGAGGATTCAAGGCCACGCGCACGCGTCATCCACGCGTATGCGTGAGGAGGGAATTTGCCAGCGACGCGCACGTGTCACCCACGCGTACGCGTGAAAGAGAACTTTGCCAATCGACGCGCAAGCGTCAACCACGCGTACGCGTGATGCTGGTCACGTGACCTCATTAAAGTGAATACGCTGGGACGATTTCTGAGCTTTCTAGGCCCAAATCCAACTTATTTCTCAAGCTATTTGATGCAGAATTCAAGAGAGAACAAGGGAGAAGAAATTAGGTAGTGTAGGAATCATGCCTTAGGTAGTTTTCTAGAGAGAGAAGCTCCATCTTCTCTCTAGAATTAGGGTAGGATTAGGTCAAACTCTCTTAGATTTAGGTTTTATTTCTTGTTTTCATTTAGTTTTCCTTGCAATTTCTTGTTCCTACATCTTTGTTCTCTTAGTTTCTTTTGTTAATTTCTCATTTATGTCATTTTTAGTTTATGAACTCACTTGTTAATTTCAATTTCATTTAATACAATTTGATGTTTTATGTTCTTTTCTTGCTTGTTTGAGTTATTGTTATTGATTTCTTGCATTGGGTAGTTGTAGATTTATGCTTCTTGCAATTTTACCATGCTTTATTTTTATGCCTTCCAAGTGTTTGATAAAATGCTTGGTTGAGTTTTAGAGTAGATTGTGAGCATTCTTGGCTTGGTAAGAGAAATTGGGCAATCTTGAGTCATTAATACCAAATTTAGATTGGTGATCTAGAGTGATTAGTTAGTTTTGTTTCCATTAACATTACTTATGGATTGGGATTAACTAGTCCTATTTGACTTTCTCTCAATGTGAAGATAACATTATACCTTCTTCCGATGTTGGAGATGACGAAATAGGATTAGCTCTTGACAATTATTTTATGATAATTAATGACTATGATAGAAAGCCTAGATTCTCAATCCTTGCCATGAATCTCTTTTTAGTAATTGCTTTCCTTAGTTGTTATCTTTATTTTATTGTCATTTAAATTCTCGCTTCTTTATCAACCCAACCCGTGATACTCATAACCAATAATTGAGCACTCGATTGTAATTCCTAGGGAGAACAACCCGAGACTAATACTCTCGGTTATTTTTATTGGGTTGAACTTGTGACAACCAAAATTAAACTTTGATTGAGTGTTATTTGTCGGTTTGAAACTATACTTACAATGAAGCTATTTCTCTTACCGAGAAAAAATTCTTAACCGACGGTAATGCTCTATCACCCGGTGTCCTTAACTAACGCCAAGCGTTTTCAATTCAGGCACCCCTTTATTTAAATCATGTTGTTTAGGGTTTATCTTTTTCTTTTCATTTTCATGAACGTATGTTTCTTTATATGACTTACACTTATCACTAAAACTAAAACTCTATCAAACTTTAAGTTAGTGTTAGTAACACCATAGATAATGAAGAACATGAAAAAGAAACAATGGTGATGAATGAATAATCTTGGGTAAGATTAGAGTAAGATGAATCCTCTCTTATGGTGGTTAGTTATTTCTTTCCTTTTTGTTTTTGTTTTTCCCTCCTGATTTTAGTTTTCTTTATCTTTGTTCTTCCTTTTGTTTTCTTTTCTATTTATTTTCTTCTTTGCATGCATTACATAGTCTATCTTTCTTTTCTTTAAAAGCTTAAAATCTGAATGCTTGTTCCTCCGGTAACTAATTTTTATGGAGGATATCTTAATGAAAAGATTGAATAATAAATTCAAATGAAAGTGGTGGTGCTTAAAAGAGGTGGTTATATTTGATGAATTTGATTATTTAAATCTTGAGAAAATGGAAAAAGAATATTCGAGAACAGAAATTTGAAGAAGTATTATGAGAATTTGATCATCGATTCCTTGAAGCAGTGAAAAAAAAGAGAGAGAAGAGAGAAAGTTTGGAAAGATCAAGGAAATCAAAAGTTTTAAGGCTTTGAGCAACAATGATTAGGGTCCAGTTATGTGCCTGTGATGTTTCTGTTTCAAGAAAAGACTTGGGCGAGTAAATCAGAGGGGTGCTTCATCACCCGATAACTTGGGCTAACTGGACTGGGATTATCGTTTGAAAGCCCGCTTAAAGAGTCGCCTTAAGACGAAACCTAAAGAGGCTCTAGGCATCGATGTTTGGATCAATAAAAACCCTAGTTATGTGCTTATGGTATGATTGTATCAAGGAGAGACTTGGATAATTAGATCCGGGGGTTGCTTTATCACCCGATAACTTGGGCTAACTAGCCCGAGATTATCGATTGAAAGCCCATTAAGAACTGCCTTGTGACAAAGTACTATGAGTCAACAGCCTCAAAGATCTTTACCCAATTCAAATGTGAAGTAGTTACTTTCAAGTCATACAAATTCAAAAGAATTCTAATAATACAATTCTGATATAAGTTTTTGAGATTCTCAAAGTCTAAGTATGCAAGATTCATCAAGGTTAAGAGAAGGCGAATGTAACCACAAGGATTATCATAAATTCCACTTTTGTTTTCAAAATCAATTTTGAAAACTTTTTTAATTCTTTTTTCATTAAGCTAAACTTCGTTCATAAATCGGTCTCCATTTACTTTTGTATTTGTTCAATCTAGTTCCTGGAACCGGCTGACAGCAGGTCAACGCTAACGTGTCAGGTAACGTCTCCTTCGTAATAGGGACAAATCGTCCCCTGAGCCATTCAACCATCCCCCTCTCCCCCTCTGAAACTCTTTCTTCCTCCTTCTCCCTCTTTGCCACCGCACTCACAATCATCATCGTCATTAATAATATCATCACCACCATTTATCCATGATGATTAATGAAATATATTTTTCTAAACTCTCTCTCCCTCCTCTCCTCCTTCTGTATTTTTTTACTTTCTAATTTCTCTTCACCACTCATTGCTACTACCACTGCCACAACAACATCGTGAGTTTCATTTATTTTAACACTCAAACCTTACTCTTCTTTTTTAGTCTTTATTTTTTTGTTATTTTTTGAAAAAAATAAATTTTTTCTTCAAGTGACCAGTGTACTTCTTTAGTATGATTGTGTCTTTGGTTTTTGAATTTTTAGATTCTAATGATAAAATTATTGATGACGATGATAATTGTGATGAGGACGAGGAGGAGTGAGTTTGGTGATTTTGATGATGATTATGGTGGTGATGATTTTGATAATAATTTCGAGGAGGAGATATGGTAGATTTGGGAGTGTTAGGATTAGCGTTTTGGAGTTGATGGAGGTGTTGGAGAAGAGGGAGAAGAGGAGGGAGAGAGAGTTTCAGAGGGAGAGGGAGGAGGTAACAGCAGAGAAGGAGCAGGAGAAGTGAAGGAGAGAGATGGTTGAGGAACTCAAGAGGCGATTTGTTTCTATCTCCTTCGTAAACACATTATCTGACATGTCAGCATTGACCTGCTGTCAACTGATTTTAGGAATCAGATTGAACAAATACAAAAATGGATGAAGATAAGTTTATATTTTTATAATAGTTAAAAAATACAATGTTCATTGAATAAATAGTTAAAAATGGAGAAGAATTTTTACTCTATTTTTATATTATATTGTAATCATCAAGAATAAGTTGAAAGATTAACCATAATAAAAAAACAATAAGTTGAAAGAAGTTATTAAAAAGTGATAAAAGAGGGTACAACTCCACCAAATGGTGTTATTTCAAGCTGGCATGAATAGATTTTCCAATGAGCTATATATGCCTCTAGTTTTCTTATTAAATAGATGCTCCCTTGATTTTTTTTTAGAATTTAAATACCATATTTAAAAGTACATGTTAAAATTTTTTATTTATTTCTTCTATAGAAAGCATAT
>NC_029790.2:101998281-101998879 GCF_000816755.2 Arachis ipaensis | reverse complement strand
GAAAGATCTTTTTTATTTGTTTAAGAAAAATTTCCATACATGGTATAATAATAATAACATAAAATATATTCAAATAAAAGAAAAAATGATAGATAATGACATAAAAAGAAAAGAAAAAAGAGACAAACAGAAAGTAAGAGAAAGGAAGGGGAAAAAAGGAGAGGAGGGGCGCTTTTACTATGTTAAGATTTCTGGTGAAGCTTATTGGCGTTAAAGCAAAAGTTTTGGTTGGCGACTGTTGTATGAATGCAAAGCACGTTATGCCAAATGACAGCAAGCAGCGTAATAGCGTATTCCGTTAGACAATACTCTTATAACTTATAATACGATGACTACATATCTGGCTCCACTCTATTGCCTTTGTATCTTGCTGTATGTCAACTACGTGATGATTTAATTTTAGAGATTAGTTTCATATTAGTATTTAATCAATTTGAGTTGGTGAAAAATAATCAGTTTATTAGTCCTCTTAACTTTTAAGCAAATGTCAGGGGTTTTAAATTTCGTCTCATGTGTATAGTAATTTATTAACATGTAATAAACACTTAAATAAAGATTAAATTTGTTACAAATTAGTTTTTAACCTGAAATGAGAGAT
>NC_029790.2:101993707-101998234 GCF_000816755.2 Arachis ipaensis | reverse complement strand
GAAAGGCATTTAAAAGAATAAAAATATTTAATATATTCAAGATAACATAAAATAGTCTACAAAATAATTTGTCCTACACAAATATTACATCTGAACATCCTAATAAAATTTGAGTATCTAATTCCCATCACAATCCTAAAATTATGAGTTAAAGTTACAACTAATCTTGCCAACTTGACAAAATATAACTACTTAATTCAACATACAATAATGTTGCTAATGATAACCATAAATGGATCCTAAACATATCCTATAATCTAATAATTTATTTACTCTTAAAAAGTATTCTAAAACTAAATTTTTAACATAAATTAATAATAAAAAATTATAAACTAACTTCAGATATCTGAGATGCATTTAAATTTTTTCGTTTTCAAATAAGATAAATAGCATAATATTCTGTTTCCAGTGATAATAAAAGATATAATATAGTGTGAAAATCAGATGTAATCGTAAATTTATTTATTAAAAAAATGAGACAGCAAATAAGAGAGGTATTACGCACGTAAAAAGCGCGAAAAGTTGTAGGATCTGCCGAAGGAGCTCCAATGCTGCCAGCACTTTGGATTCTGACACAGAAAGAAAAGAGAGAGTTCTCCTTAGAGAGAGAAAGAGAGGGAACAAACAGAAACTAACAGAAACAACAACATTGGAATTATCAGACAAAAAAAAGCAACAAGATAAGTTCGAAAACTTTGAGGAATTGCTGTTTTTTCTTTTCTCTTTGTTTTTGTTTCATGATCGGAAACAAAAAGGGACATGGACATTGTTGTCGTCTGATTTCTTTATCCAGCTGTACAAATTCACGTCTTCTTGTTGAGTTTGGAGTTTGAATTGGCTGTGATCCCTTCTCAATTTTCTCTCTTCTCTCTCTTACACCCTGTCTTTCCTCTCTCTTTCTTTCTCTCTCTTACATCCGCATTGTTTCGCTTTAGCTGAATCAACGAACCCTAGGAAGGAAATTTGGAATTTTGTGGGTTGAATTGGAGGGTGATATGGGTTTTGTGGAGGTTGGAAGGCAAGAATTGTGGTGACACGCACGCAAAAACACAGACACAAAGGTGGTGTTGTTGGTGGTGGTAGCCATGGGTGGGAATAGAAAGATGCAAATGGAGTCTTCTCCTCCTTCTCTCAAGGCGGCCCATAATTTGAAGCCACTGAGGGTCTATCAAGCATGGAGGGGAAACAATGTTAGTTTTCTTTTTCTTTTTATTTCGATTTTGTTTATGTTGGGGTGGCTTGATTCTCATGGCTCAAAATTATGTTTCGCTTATGATGTGGATTACATGTTTGATGGTTATGATCTGTTTACCTTTATTTTCTCTTCCATTGCTTTTTTGTGATCACTTGTGTCTGGATGCTAGGTTTTGAATTGGAATTTTGGAATAGTAAAAATTACAATCATAAAATGGAGCTTTCAAACTTGCATAGTGGTCGAAAAATTGATAATGTATGTGGACTGTGGATCCTAGGCTATCATCGTGAGTTGATCTATTTTGCCTTTTCTAGAAAAATTACAAGCGCAATTCAATGCTTTCAAATTTTTGGCTAATCTTGCATGATTATTGTTCCTATTTTTATTGTGTATGCCCAGCTGAATTGTAAAATTTTAGTGTCTTAATAATTTAAAACTCTTTAGCTAACAGTGTCACTTGTACTCTTTGTGCATTTGAGTTGAGTTGAAAATAGAAAATTTCTTTCATTGAGGTTTGATTCGCTGGTCCGTGACAAGCATTTTATGCCTTACTAATTCTTCCTTTTTCTTTTCGCTTTCTTTCAGAAATTTTTCTGTGGCGGGAGGCTTGTTTTTGGTCCTGATGTAGCTTCTTTGTTTCTTACAACATTTCTTATTGCTGGACCTGCAATTGCATTTTGCATTAAGATATATCTTAGAATCAGGCAAGGAAATGGTGATAACGATGCTCAGTGGGTTCCTGTATTGGCTGTGGGTTCAGCCCTCACTGTTTTGGTAAATACCCTCTACAGTAATGAATGACTTTTACAGTTTACAGAATTTATTCACAGTTGTCTTTCTCCTTCTTTTGCATGACCATTTACATTGAATTGTAAGAAGTGGTTATTTTTGCTGATGTGACGTCACATAATTGGATACACATGTAAAACTGTTTTATCCTGGCTTAAAATTAAGTTCAAAACGATAACCTACTTACCCTGTTTTTTTCTATACGAGTATTCAAAGTTAAATACTAATCTAGTACAACTAGTATATGCGCCTAGCCTTGTATAGTAATCTCCTAATACTTTAACAAGTTCCAACAGACTCAATAGTCATCATATCATTTTTATTCAAAGAAATAATGAAATTATATAATTTTTAAGCTCATAATTAATGTATCCTTGTTCTGTTTCAAGGATTATTTTGTGCAATGTAAAAAGCTCATATTTCAGGCATCATGCATGCAGGATTTACTATTTCTCCTCATGACTTCTGGGAGAGATCCGGGAATTGTCCCTAGAAATTCTAGAGCACCTGAATTTGATGAGGCGTTTGATATACCTACCCCTTCCATGGAGTGGATTAATGGTACAACCCCTCATTTGAAACTTCCTCGAACAAAAGATGTGATCATTAATGGTCACACAGTAAAAGTGAAGTTCTGCGACACATGCTTGCTGTATCGCCCTCCTCGTACCTCTCATTGTTCCATATGCAACAACTGTGTCCAGAGATTTGATCATCATTGTCCCTGGGTTGGCCAATGCATTGGAATCGTAAGTTGGCTCTTTGCAAACAAACAAATAAAAAGAAAAGAATTAGGAAACATTCTTGGAGATAGTCATTAAATTATATCCGTTCTTTTGAATGACCATTCACGTAGTCATTATAAAAACATAAGTTATTTCTGTTGACATGACATTATGTAATTGAATTTACATATAAAAGTATTTTACACTGACAGTGCATCGAAATTAAGTTAATAGTGTATCATAATCCTTTTTTTCTAGCATAATTGCTTAGAAATGCATTTATTGATAGGAAGTTATATATAATATGAATTAACAATGTCAATTGTATATTTATACCAGGACCAAACTTTTCTGCTTTGTTATATATGTTACAAGAACTAACTGTTTTCTTCGCTTGTTGATATATTGCAGCGAAACTATCGGTGGTTCTTCATGTTTATTTCAACTTCAACCATTTTGTGCCTGTATGTATTTGTGTTTACTTGGATCAATATTGCCCAGAGAGGCACATTGAGGACATTAACACATGATTATGTATCGGATATTCTCATAGTTTATTGCTTTATAGCCGTCTGGTTTGTTGGTGGCCTCACAGTTTTCCATTTCTATCTCATTTGCACGAACCAGGTTACTGTTTTACTTCTTAAATTCTTAAGTCTTAATCATTTTTCATTATTGATTCATCTCAAATGTATCCTTGAAATTTTCCTTTATAAAGAGGATTTTCTTCTTAGCGTTTATTAAGTTAGAGATATAATCATCATTTACGTGCTTTTTCCTGTCAGCTTAAACTTTTGAGAAAAGTGATATCATGACATGGTATCAAACCTTCTATAATTGAAAGGTCTAGAGTTCGATACTTATTATTTCCCAAAAGAGAAAAAAATAGCATAAGGCAAATAAAAAAGGAGTGATTTCATAAAATATAATAATAAAATAAGAAATCCAATAAGAAAATGTCTGGATATCCTTTTCCTTTGGCAACTTGTCCATATGGCCATTGTTTTCATAGATTTTGTTTTGCATGCTGATTTTTATGTTTTATTTTTTTGGTTATGAATGCAGACAACTTATGAGAACTTCCGATACCAATATGATAGGAGGGGGAATCCATACAATAAGGGATCATGCGGAAATTTAAGAGAAACACTTTGCTCCCGTATCCAACCTTCAAGAAATAAGTTCCGATCATTTGTGGTGGAGGAGGAACATATGCCCCACTCTTTGAGTCCAAATCATATGGACGGAATGTTGACTCCAAAGGAGAAAATCGACATTGAAATGGGATCTATGCATGCAGAAGGAGGTGGCATACCCATTCCCGAACTT
Source organism: Arachis ipaensis (assembly GCF_000816755.2). Classification (NCBI taxonomy): domain Eukaryota; kingdom Viridiplantae; phylum Streptophyta; class Magnoliopsida; order Fabales; family Fabaceae; genus Arachis; species Arachis ipaensis. Next base: position 101,994,196 of record NC_029790.2, on the reverse strand, counting down.
CTGCGGAAATTTGATTTTGATAACTTTGATGATGATCTCAAGTTTGAAGATGATGAGGGACAACCTTCTTTTGATCCATTCTACAGTGTCGATGAAGATTCTCGGACATCTAATGCTACAGTTGTAAATTTCCATAGCAGTGAATATGATGAGCCTGCGGAAAGTTTCCATGCTAGAGAAAGGGATAGGCACAACCCATGATAAACCACACTGCCGACTTTTGCATATTAATTTATAGAGGTTCTCTTCTAACTCTCCCACTTCTAGATTTGTTGAACATTAGCCTAAGCCTCTAATTTTCCATCAATAAAATGTTCTTGATTTTGATCAGTGCCATTCAAAATTGTTTATTCTTTCTCACTTAGATCTTAAGTAACATGGCTCTACATATCGTATGCAAATATGATTAAAATAAAGAGTTTAACATTGTCAAACCAATCAAATGGGTACAAGGTTAAGTTTAATTACCATGTATAACTTGTAACTTGT
>NC_029790.2:101991187-101993327 GCF_000816755.2 Arachis ipaensis | reverse complement strand
TATGGAGTTCTATTTCAAACAAAGACAGAGAAAGGAAAAAAAAAATGCAATTTGTTTTATTGACAGGCTAAAATAGTGTGGTTTGATCCATGTAGTTGTACCACCTAGTGGGACAAGGTTTTGTTGTTGTTTCATCTTCCTTATCGGGGATCTTTATTTCAGGTCTGCTGCTGCTCCTTTGTGATTGTTTGCTTTTTCTGAGGATAGCTTCATTAGTTGCAGCACTTAGTGGTTTGTATTCATTACAAGTGCACATTGATATACTATTTGATGTTGGAAATGGAGAGAGACTGGCCTTGCACTTATCTCTTATTTCAGTATATCTGGCAAGTGTTTCATTCTAAGCTGTAAAAATCTCCCACGCTTGCTTTCACAAAATAATGCAGAACATTGTCTGGCACCAAAGTTTGTGATAGGAACTCTTCTAGTTTTGCCTATCTTTTGCATTCAGTCCCTTTGTTAAGAGATAGAGATATAGAGATTGGACTTTATTTATTTAAAAGAAAAAATTAGAAATTTAGAATAATGTGAAAGTAGTACATTGGTTTGTTCTTTGAATCTTTGTAAGTTGCTGTGTCTTTTCCTATTTCTAGGTCCTCAACTATCCAATGCTCAGATCTTCAAAGCTAAAAACGGTAACTATAATCTACCCCTTTTTAACTTTAACCTTTACTTTGGCATTGCAACTACAAACTTTTCAAGATAATGAACGTAGGCATAATGTGCACGTTAGTTGAGTGAACCATTAAAATGCCCTCATGGTACATTTGCCTGTTCTTAGTCTCTTCGTCCCATGCTACTTGCTCACCTGTGAGTCCGTGACCATCTCAAACGTTGTTCCAAGTGTCACTAAGAAAACAGAGGAAATCACCATCGCACAAGCGAGGATGTAAACAACTTGTACAGTGGAATCAGATTCACCTTATTGAGGCATTGAAGCAAGGAGCAGCGAATAGGAAAGAATTGGTCAAGATAATGGAAGGAAATAAGCAACAATTTGAACAAAGCAAGAATTTTTAAAAAATAAAAAATAAAAATGCTTATTCTAGTATTTTACTCTGTAAGCTCTTTGTTTTGGTAAATAAATAAATAAATAAAATGGAAAGACAAAAAATGCACGTCTCTTTAGAGCTTATCTGCCAATTTTCAAAGTTTGATGAGTAATCTAAAATATCCGTATAGAATTGGTATATTTTGATATTTTAATTAGAGGTTTTATAAGTTTACGTCTTAGTCAGTTCGTGTAAGAAAATGTTCTTATTTTTCCTAGAATTGGTCAATTGGATCAAATATATTTTCAATTCAACTAGATATCCTTTAAAAGTTATACAATATTCAGCCTTTTATTACAATGATTTAAAATAAAAAAGTAAAATAAATGCATCTAAAAATTATAAATAGATTTAGTGTCTTTTTAAAATTAAATACACATTCAAAATATAAACTAAATAAAACTAAATTTTAAAATTTCAATTTCAATTTTAAATTTCTGTTTCAGATTTAATATATTTAATTATTAATATATTACAATTTAAATACACATCCAAAAATCAAATTAGTTAGAATTCAAAATTTCGAATTTAAAATTCTAAAATAAACCTTAAATCATCTTAAATCACTAGTAAAATCTTCGCTCCGTAAAGATCCATAGCTGCATCGCCTCTCCCTCCTCATCTGTGGCCGTTTTTGTCTTTTCCCGCGTTGGGCACTCCTCTGCGACGATCTCCTCCTTCGGCAACGCGTTCCTCCCCTTGACGCGCACTCCCCGTGGGGAGAAGGAAGCCATCAATCAAGAAGAACACAACAGAGAAGTTCCACAAGAAGAGACAGAAGAGAGAAGTGAAGAGGAGAGAAAGACCAAGAATGCAAAAAGCTCAAAGAAAGATGAGGACATCCTTGAAACACAGCTACAAGAGAAGAAGGAAGGAGTGAAGCCAGATGTCCCCAAACTTTCGTACCCTCAGAGGTTCAAAAAAGAAAACGAGGATAAGCAATACTCAAAATTCCTGGATATATTCAAGACTCTCAGCATCAATATTTCTTTCTTAGAAGCACTTGAACAGATGCCATTATATGCCAAATTTATGAAAGAAGTACTCACAAAGAAAAGATCCCTGAAGGAAGGACAGATTGCAGATTG
>NC_029790.2:101989630-101990531 GCF_000816755.2 Arachis ipaensis | reverse complement strand
AGTGTCAGAACAAAAGAAAACAAAAAGAAACAAAGCTGGACACCAATAGCTTGAACCTTAGAATATATGCATGTGGTGTCTTTGTATTAGGATCTGCTTGGACCACTAAGCTCTTTGGAGTGCATCAATACTCGGTGACTTGGGTTAACTAACCCGGGATCATCAGCTGAAAGTCCACTATCAAGAGCAACCTAACTACAAGGTATTTAGTAGCCCAAAGAGGTGCAGAGCATCAATGTTTTAAGAAGGAATGTAAGCCAAGTGTCTATAGTGAATAATGTGTCAAGTATAAAGAAAAGAAAATGAACTTGCTACACATGACACTCAAATAAAGCTTATGAACATCTCCATGATACCATTTGGATGAAAATCCTAAGACCTACGACTCCCAATATGTAAGGACTAGTGAGCACTGAAGCCCTTGCATGAACATATGATTTAGAGTTCACCCCACTGTTACTTGATCACTTCACTCACTGTACTTTACAAGTGTTCCTCAATCCATCTTAATTGAAAGAATCTCTGAGCATCTTCTCAATATTGCTTGGGGACAAGCAAGCTTTAAGTTTGGTGTTGTGATGACAAGTCATCTTAGCCTAGTTTCACTAGTCTTTTTCTTTTTTTTCTTTTTGCATTATGCACTTTCTTGAGCCATAAGCAAGCCATTTGGGTAGATTTTTATGCTTCCTTTAATTTAATCAACCATAGATGAATTAATGCAATTTCATGAGGTTTTATGCTACAATTGTCACATAGTATGAAAGAATGAATATCTCATGATTTTGAGCATAGCTTTGATGTGTTTGGTTTATTAATGATAGGTGAAGAAAGCTTGGAGAAAGGTTGAAGCAAGAAGGAATGGCTAGGAGGAAGAGAGGACAAAAAGTTTGAGCAAAAGTTT
>NC_029790.2:101940712-101989605 GCF_000816755.2 Arachis ipaensis | reverse complement strand
TTGCGCCAACGTTTGCCTCAAACTTTTTGGCAAACGTTGGCGCATGAACAACACACCCTGGAGAGCAAAAGTTTGCGCCAACGTTTGCCTCTAACTTTTTGGCAAATGTTGGCGCCATGAGTGTGCAAGGGGAGGCCAACGTTTGAGCAAAAGTTTGACCCCAAACTTTTGCCCAAACGTTGGTATCAGCAAAAGAGGGTGGCTGATGTGAAAAGTTTGAGTAAAAGTTTGCCTCAAACTTTTACTCAAACTTTTACTCAAGCTTTCATGATTCCAAACCCGGTTCAATTCGGTTCTTCTCCAAACTCCAAGAGCAATCAACCAAGGCCTCTATCAACCCAATTCCATCAAGAGCAAAGGCCCAATTGAAGGCTTGAAGACCATTTGAAGAAAGTGTATAAATAGCATAGGATTTAAGTTTTTCAGAGTTTTTTTTTGTGGAAGTTTTTCAGAGAGCTTTCCTTTTAGTTTTCATAGAGAGTTTTCGGAGAGCTTTTGGTGTTGAGTGAATTTTAATTTCTAAGTCTCGGGGAAGGAGAATTGAATTCCCTTCCTCTTAGTTTTCTTGCTTTCAATTTCAATTACAATTGTCTTGGATCTTGGGTTGGAGAATTGAAGGAAATCTGTTTCAATCTCACCTTGGGATCTTGTTTAATTCTCTGCTTAATTGAATTTCAGTTTCGGTTAATTGCTTCTTCATCTACTTTCTTTGCAATTTACATTTCCTTTGCAATTGTTCTTGTTGGATCTAGGAAGGCATTGAGATCTAGACTTGGTTATCTAGTCTCTTGGGTCCTGAGATCTGAATTCCAATTTTACATCCCCTGTTTAATGCTTTTCAATCTCATTTACATTTCTGTTTTTAGATCCGATTCAATCCAAGTTATCTTCTACTTCTCTGTTCGTTGCAATTTACTTTTCCTTGTTTAAATTCTGCAAATCCAATTCCCAATTCCCTTTACAATTCAAGCCATTTACATTTCTTGCAATTTAAGATTCTGCAATTTACATTTCTTGCGTTCTAAGTTTCTGCCATTTAATTTCTTGTTCTTTAAGATTCAGCACTTTAAATTTCAGTTCTCTTTACTTTCATGCAATTTACCCACTCCCTTTACTTTCTCTGCAATTTAAATTTTGCAAATCACAAATCTCTCAACCAAATCTTGATTCGCTTGACTAAATCAACCACTAAGCTAAAATTGCTCAATCCTTCAATCCCTGTGGGATCGACCTCACTCCCGTGAGTTATTATTACTTGATGCGACCCGGTGCACTTGCCGGTTAGTTTTGTGTGTTTGGCATTCGTTTTCCAAAAATACACATCAAAGACCATCACCAGTAAAGATTAGATTTGAGTCTCTGAATTCCTAGAAAGGATTCAAGGTGATATATGTGGACCTATTCATCCACCATGTGGATCTTTTAGATATTTTATGGTCCTGATAGACGCATCTTCGAGATGGTCACATGTGTGCTTATTGTCTTCTCGCAACCTGGCGTTTGCGAGATTACTGGCTCAAATTATTTGGTTAAAAGCACAATTTCCAGAAAATACAATAAAAAACAATTCGTCTTGATAATGCTGGTGAATTTACTTCCCAAGCTTTTGATGCTTATTGTATGACTAATGGAATAAGTATTGAACATCCAGTAGCTCATGTTCACACACAAAATGGGTTAGTAGAATCACTTATTAAACGCCTCCAATTAATTGCTAGACCTTACTTATGAGAACAAATCTCCCAACCTCGGTTTGGGGCATGCTATTTTACATGCCACAACATTTATTCGTTTGAGGCCAACGAGTTACCATCAATTCTCTCCTATGCAATTAGCTTTTGGCTAGCAGCCAAATGTCTCCCATTTAAGAATATTTGGGTGTGCGATATATGTTCCCATTGCACCACCTAATCGCACCAAAATGGGACCCCAAAGAAAATTGGGGATATATGTTGGATATGATTCTCCCTCTATAGTAAGGTATCTTGAGATACAAACTAGAGATGTATTTAAATCCCGGTTTGCGGATTGTCATTTTGATTAATCAAAATTTCCAACATTAGGGGGAGAGAATAAGCTTCCTAAAAAGGAATTTAATTGGAATGCATCATCCTTGATGCATTTAGATCCTCGATCAGGGCAATGTGAACTAGAAGTTCAAAAAATTATACATTTGCAAAGAATAGCAAATGAATTGCCTGATGCATTTTTCGATACAAAGAGGATAACCAAATCTTATATACCAGTGGAAAATACCCCAATTCGAATTGATGTCCTAGTTGGACAAATTGCCACCGAAGCAAATACACGCCAGAAGCGTGGCAGGCCTGTTGGTTCCAAAGACAAAAATCTTCGAAAGAGAAAAGAGGTAAATACTATTCCTGTCAAAAAAGACATAGTAAAGACACCTACAATTGTCCAAAATTCTGATATAGTTTTAACACCAGAAGACGTTCAGATACCTGAAAATTGTGAAAATAACGAGATCTCGATAAATTAAGTCTTTACAAGAGAGAAATGGAACCGAAATAAGACAATTGTCAATGAAATATTTGCATATAATGTGGCATTAAATATCATGCATGAAAGTAAGGATCTTGAGCCAAGATCTGTCGAAGAATTTCGATACAGGAATGATTGGCCAAAAATGGAAAGAAGCCATGAAGGCTGAGTTAGAATCACTTGCAAAACGTAAAGTCTTTGGACCTGTAATCCGTACACCTGAAGATGTAAAACCTGTTAGATACCGATGGGTATTGTGAAAAAACAAAATGAAAAAAATGAAGTTGTACGCTACAAAGTTTGACTTGTAGCACAAGGTTTTTCACAAAGGTCCGGTATAGATTATGAAGAAACATATTCCCCTATAATGGATGCGATAACATTGCGTTATTTGGTCAGTTTATCTGCATATCATAAACTGCATATGCCTTTAATGGATGTGGTAACAACCTACTTATATGGCTCATTAGATCGTGATATCTATATGAAAGTCCCTGAAGGACTAAAGATATCTAAACCATCCAATGAATATTCACAAGGGTTATACTCAGTCAAATTGCAAAGATCTTTATATGGTCTGAAACAATCTGGATGAATGTGGTATAATCGTCTTACTGAGTATCTGGCCAAAAATGGATTCAAGAATGATGATATCTGTCCATGTATTTTTATAAAGAAATCTGCATCTGGATTTATTATAATTGCTGTGTACGTTGATGATTTAAATATCATTGGGGCTCCTGAAGAGATTCCAACAATTATAAAAACTCTAAAAGAAGAGTTTGAGATGAAAGATCTTAGAAGGACTAAATTTTGTCTCGACCTGCAGATCGAGCATATAAAAAATAGGATCTTTATTCATCAAACAACATACACAAAGAAGATCTTGAAAAGATTTTATATGGATAAGTCACATCCCTTGAGTACCCCAATGATCGTAAGATCTTTGGATGTGGAAAATGATCAATTCCGTCCTAAAGAAGAAAATGAAGATATCATTGGTCCTGAAGTACCATATCTCAGTGCCATTGGAGCACTAATGTATCTTGCTAATAATACAAGACCCGATATATCATTTACTGTGAATTTACTAGCAAGATATAGTTTTTCTCCAACCAGAAGACATTGGAATAAAATCAAACAAATCTTTCGATATCTTCATGGAACGGTTGATATGGGATTGTTTTATCCATATGGATCCAAGTCACAACTAGTTGGCTATGCAGATGCTGGATACTTGTCTGATCCACATAAAGGGAGATCTCAAACAGGATATTTGTTCACATATGGTGGTACAGCTATATCATGGAGGTCCACAAAACAGACGATAGCAGCAACCTCCTCTAATCCTACTAAAATACTCACGATACATGAAGCTAGTCGCGAGTGTTTTTGGCTCAGAAGTTTGATCCAATATATTCTGTCATTATGTGGACTGATTGACCATAAGATAGCTCCAACTGTCCTGTTTGAAGATAATACAGCATGCGTTGCTCAACTTAAAGGCGGATACATCAAAGGCAATAGAACAAAGCATATTTCTCCCAAATTCTTCTTCACTCATGATCTTCAAAATCAGGGGACAATTGATGTCCAACAGATCCGCTCAAGTGACAATCTGGCAGATTTATTCACAAATTCACTCCCAAAATCCTCCTTTGAAAGATTGGTACATGAGATTGGGATGCGCCGATTCCGAAACATTAAATGATGTCGACAAGAGGGGGAAACTGTACTCTTTTTTCCTTGGTCAGGTTTTTTTCTATTGGGTTTTTCTTGATAAGGTTTTTAATGAGGCAGTCCCCGGCCCATCACAAAGGATATTGTACTCTTTTTCCTTCACTAAAGTTTTTCCACTGGATTTTTCTTTAGTAAGGTTTTAATGAGGCATAATCCTAAATAGACATCCAAGGGGGAGTGTTATGACAAGAATGAATAAGAATAGATGTCCATTAATGAGTATTCAATTTTTCTATGTTGAGAGGAACAAGTTTTTATGTTGAAGAGAATTAATGAGATTTGAAAAACAAGTTTTGTAAGCATGTATTGGGCAAAAGGAATATACACAAGCAATAGAAACAGAAACACTATTCTCTCTCGTATAAACTCTCTTTCTTCTTTCTTTTGAGTATACGTTACTACATATATAATATTAGTAAATATATTAATTACTTTTATTATTATAGTGAGATAATTATATTGGTAAATATCAATATTAGAGTCTTCTAGTTATATTTATATTATCTTTCTTATTTATTCTACAACAAATTTATATTATTTGTTTTGATTTGAAGTGAGGTTTTAATTAAATGATTTATCTTTTAATATCATGGTTATATGTAACCTAACTTTTCCTTTTTTTTTAACATAGGATATTAAATATCCTATTAAAGAATTTTCAACTGCACTTTTTTTTCCCGAGAAAACCATAGTCTCATTTATTCAAAATTGAAACTCTATCTTTGTGCAAAAGTAAATATATCGTTTCAAAAATAAATTTTTGAGTAATTATTTAAATTAGTTTCTAAAATTTTTTAAATTAAATATTTTAATTTTTTAAATTTTAAAATACACAATATAAAAAATTAATTTTGAATTGATTTACGTTGTAATTGACTCTTTAAACTTTCTCTTAAAATAAAAGCTAAAAGCTTATGTTAATCCGTGCATGTGTTCCACCACTTTCTATGAGTAAATAAAATTGATTATTTATTTATGAAAAATAAGTAATCATTTTTATTTTGAAAGTTAAAATGCTAATAAATCTATGAATTATTCTCTACATCCAAGTAATTTTAACATCCAAGTTCATTCAAGTGATTTAGAGTCACGCGCTTTTTTTTATTGCTTTCTTCTCCCCTCGTAGTGTTGCTTCTTCTTCTCCTTCCTTTTTCTTCTCCTTCATCGTCATCGTCATCGTCATTGTCATCGTCATCGTTATCATCATCTTCTTCTTATACATATCGTCGTTATCGTTATCGTTGTTATTATTATTGTTAAATTTTTTCCATGGTGATGATGTTTTCTGATCCAAAATTAATTCTTGATGTGCTTTTGTTCATGATTCAGTCTTGTTTGTGTTATTATTTTCGAACTAAGTTAATTGTGTCGCAATTGTTATGTAATTTCGATTCATTCTTGAGTTAATTGTGTCGCAATCATTATATAATTTCGATTCATTTTTGAGTGAATTAAGGTGCATTTGGACTCGATGTCCTACACAATTCAAAACTCTTTCTCCTCTTTCTTCTCATCTTCTAGTGCTTCTTCTTCTTCTTTTTTATCTTTTTCTTGTAATCTTCACCTTCTTATTTTATTTTCTTAAAATTCTTTTTGGTTTACTCTCTTGAAAGGAAAAAAAATAAAGAAAAAGAGAAGAAAATATCAAACAAAAAAAAACATATTAATGACGTTGTCTAAGGCAAAATTGATTTTGGATGTGTTTTTGTTCATGATTCAATTTTGTTCATGTGCTTATTTTCGAACTAAGTTTACGTGTCGCAATCATTATGGTAAATTTCGGTTCTTTTTTGAGTTAATTTGTCGCAATTGTAATGTAATTTTAGTTCATTTTTGAGTTAATTGTGTCGCAATCCATTATGTAATTTCGGTTCATTTATGAGTTACACCCTACCACACTGAGCTTTACGCTTAAGTCGTAAAACAGAGGTGGTGTGATATTACGACCTCTAAAATAAAATGTGTACATGTAATAGCAGAAAGATTATAATATACTAGGAGTCTTAAAGAATAGGAGAAATAAAAATCGCGAAATTAAAACGCATCGCTCAATAAACGAGTTAACTTGCGTGCTAAGAAAGTTATAACCATCAAACATAAGATTATAAAAGTAGGAATAGAGTGCCAAAGATACAAAATAACAAGCTCCTAACTCAGCCCACGAAGTCAAGACTGACCGGAGAATATTTACACACACACACACACACACACACATATATATATATATATATATATATATCCAAAACCCAAATGTACATAAACAAAATCCTGCCTCTCCATAAACCTCTAAGAGGATCAAAAGAACAAGTTATGCGGAGAGAAAGCTAAGTATATATATATATATAAAAATTGTGTTGCAATCATTATATAATTTTGGTTTATTTATGAGTGAATTAAGGTGAATTTGGACTCGTTGTCCTGCATAATTCAAAACTCTTTCTCCTCATCTTCTACTGCTTCTTTTTCTTCTTCATCTTCACCTTCTTATTTCATTTTCTCAAAATTCTTTTTGATTTACTCTCTTGAGAAGAATAAAACCAAGAAAAAGAGAAGAAAATATCAAACAAAAAAGAAGAAGAAACATATTAATGACATTATCTGATCCAAAATTAATTTTGGATATGTTTTTGTTCATGATTCAGTCTTGTTTGTGTGCTTGTTTTCGAACTGAGTTTATGTATCGCAATCATTATGGTAAATTTCGGTTCATTTCTGAATTAATTGTGTCGCAATCTATTATGTAATTTCGGTTCATTTCTGATTGAATTAAGGTGCATTTGGACTCGTTGTCTGTAAACTCTGGGTCATTAATAAATAATTAGTCAATAAATTAATTATTATTTAAAAAAATAAAAAAATTAAATTTTATAGTTTAATGAAGTAGAAATAATTAAATTATGAGTTTTGATACTAATTTTAAAGATTTTGACACAAAATTAGATTAAATAGACCGAATCAATTGAAGTGGACCTGTATTAGGCCCAAGAACCCAAAAACCCAAGCCCAATTATATAAAAAAACCTTCCCCATTGTTAACAATTCTGATTTGCACATAGAGAAAGAGAGAGCACGGTGGTTTGGGGAAAAACAAACGTTATCACCTTAAAATTTTAATTACTCGTAACTTTTATTCTGGAACTTCAATTGACAAGCCGTCAGCGATCATGTGTTCGTCTCGAAATTCTCTACAAAATCCACCGAACAATTTGGTAAGAAATTTGAGATTTTGTGCCCAGTTATTCCCCCTTTCAGTTTTGCGAGTTAGGTTTTGAAATTTGAGAGATTTTGTGATTTTGATGGTTCAGGGGTACTATAACGGTGGATAAAAAAATCCTAACCTTTGTGAATTGGTGATTTAGTGAGCTCCATGTTGATTATTATGATATTGTGTGAGTTAGATTGTGCCTCTTGTTATTTTGGAGTTCAATTTGGCGGTTTGGAACAAAATTTGGGTGATTGGGCTTGCGGAATTAGAAATTGGAGCTGTGAATATAGGCATTTTGAGGTGCTCTGGCTTAGGGAGAATCCAACCAAGTTATGATTTTGGTTTCTTATAGTTAATGTTTAATGTCACGTGAAAATTTAGGCTAATTGACCCTAGGATAAGTTTGGATTGAGTTTTATTGTTGATGTGATTAGTGAATATATGTATGTATGTATGTGTGCAATTTTTGGGATTTGATATGTGTATATGAATTTGGTGGAATTATGAGTTGTGATGATGTTATATTAATGAGTTTATATGTTGATAGGATTGTGGCATGAAAAGGGGGTATGTGAGTATAAGCATGCGTATGCGGAACTCTTATTTGGCCAAATGTGATTTTTTGAATGTTTAACCAAATATCTAGCTTTTCAAACCTCTTTTACACTTGTTTAAGGTTCGTTAGTGAGTCTTTAAGTCTTAGAACGGGATGAGTCTGTTAAATAAGTTGAGGAGATATTTGGGAGGGTTTTGCGAAGTGTTATCTAAATTAATGAGGCATGGTAATGTTGAATAAGAAGTAAATAATGAAGATAATAATAATAATAATAATGAAATGTAGCTGAGTTGAGAGGTGTTTAATGATAAGATTGGTTATGAGAAAGAAGAATAAGGAGAACTGAGTTAATTATGAACTTTGAATGAGATATGACGAGATTGATTGAGATATAGGAGACCGGGTAAGATGCAGTGGCGTTGTCCACTTGCTTCGGGTAAGAAATAAGGAAGAAAAATGATTGAAAGCGATTTTGAAGACAATGATTATGAATGTGAAGTGTGAATGTATGTTCTGTTTTATTTTGTTGCATCATTTTCTCTCTATTGTAAAGTGCGTCGGGCACTATATCCATGAGTGTGTCGGGCACTATATCCCAAGAGTGTGTCGGGCACTTTACCCTGGAAAGTGTGTCGGGCACTATATTCCAAGAGCATGGCGGACGCTATATCCCAAGAGGTGTAGGAGCACTTTATCTCAGGAAATGCAGCGGGCATTATATCCCATGAGTGTGGCGAGCACTATATCCCAAGAGTGTGACGGGCACTATATCCCAAGAGTGTGGAGCATGTCAGAGAGACGATATCCGGTTTAGCTACCAAATGTGTCGGGTTCTGGCAAGGTAACCGACACGTGAGCTCACGGCCAGTAGGACAGACATACATCATGTGCATTTGTATGTTTTACTTGAATGTGCATTGTTTTGGTTTGCTTAACTGTTCTATCTCTACTTATCTACTACTTGTTCTACTTGCTGTAACTGCTATCTATATCTGTGCTTTCTTTGTCTATTTTGTTTGTCTTTGCATTTGAGATATCTCTCGTTTGGCGGAGGTGTGACGAGGGTAGTTCCACCGGTGTTTCGGAGGATTGGAGGAGGCGAAAAGTGAAATATTGAGTTAGAGTTAGATTGAGAACTTGAATCCCCTTAGATAAATTACCGAGATTTTTTGGCTTAGAATTAATCTTAAGTTTAAATTTGAGTGTTGGAGTTCTAGGAATGCCTCTGGCATTCCCGGGGCCTTTTATAATAACTATGCGGACACATTTACCATGCTGAGAACTCCCGGTTCTCATTCCATACATATTCTGTTGTTTTCAGATGCAGGACGTGAGATGCCACGTTGAGCTTGCTGAAGACTCTTTGGTAGCGAAGAACTTACTTTTGGAACTTGGTATTTGTGTTTCTAGTTTGTATATAGATGTATATTCTCCATTGTTATATTTGTATTTGTATTTTGTCCCTCTTAGAGGTTGACTATGGAGAACTAAGATTTGTATTTTTGTCTTTTAGTTCACTGTTGGGTTGTATAATATATTTATATATATTCTAGCCGGTCTTAACTTCGCAGGTTGAGTTTAGAGCTTGATTATATTTATCCGTTGGAGCTCTATATATCTGTCTTTTGGTCTCCGTATAAGCTTTTCGTCTTATCATTTTTCGTTAGCGATGCATCTTGGTTTTGTTTTGATCTTACCCCTTTTTCCTTCAAGGCTCCTAACTATATTATCCTTGTCATATTTGTACGTATTTTTATTCTTAGAGGGTCATAGCGCCTCAACATCTCTGATTTACGTCCTAGGCGTAAAATTCTGTGTGGTAAGGTATTACATTGTCTTGGACAATTCAAAACTCTTTATCATCTTCCTCTGCATCTTCTATTGCTTCTTCTTCTTCTTTTTCATCTTTTTCTTCTTCATCTTCTCCTTCTTATTTCATTTTCTCAAAATTATTCTTGATTTACTCAAATTTAACACAATTTTTGAGTTCTGCAGATTATTTACCATTGTTCTCTACTTCTCTTTCTTTCTGAGTTAATTGTGTTGCAATTATTATGTAATTTCGGTTCATTTCTGAGTTAATTGTGTCGCAATTATTATATAATTTCGGTTCGATTCTGAGTGAATTAAGCTGCATTTGGACTTATTACCCTGCACAATTCAAAGCTCTTTCTCCTCTTCCTCCTCATCTTCTACTGCTTCTTCTTCTTCTTTTTCATCTTTTTCTTCGTCGTCTTCTCCTTCTTATTTCATTTTTTTAAATTCTTCTTGATTTACTCAAATTTAACACAATTTCTGAGTTCTACAAATTCTTTACCCATTGTTCTCTGCTTCTCTTTCTTTCTGAGTTAATTGTGTCGCAATCATTATGTAATTTTGGTTCATTTCTGAGTCAATTGTATCGCAATCATTATATAATTTCGGTTCATTTTTGAGTGAATTAAGCTGCATTTGGACTCGTTGTCCTGCTTAATTCAAAACTCTTTCTCCTCACCTTCTACTACAATAACAGCAATAATAGCAGCAACAAAAGAATGACGATGAAGAAAAAACACGCAAAGAAGGAGAAGGAAAAGAAGAAAGAGAAGGGACAGCAGGAGAAGGAAGAGGAGGAACGCGAAGAAGAAGAAGACGACGACGAGGATAACGAAAGTTCTGTGAATGTAAATGACTTGGTTGGAAGAATGATATGTGTGCGTGTAATCACGCTCTTTTTAATGAGAATAATTTTTGTTGGTGTTAGGTCTACTTGGTTAAACTTGGATGACAATATTATTTGAATGTGTAGCAAATCTATAAATCTATTTCCACATAAATAAAATTGTGTATCCATAAAAAATAATTTGTATAATAAAAATATCTAAATGTCAGATTCATTTATTTTGAACTTATAAAAATGATAATTTGTTGGGTATGCAAATAAATATCGGTGTGAAGAACACAGATTTTTATTTTTCTATAACCGCAAAACCACTACTTCTAGCAGTAACTGGGCAGAGTGGTGATAATATAAGAATAAAAATCTTAGAATCGTATTTTTTTCCCTTAAATTTTTACCTCAAAATTTTCTTTCTTGTCCTTTCTTTCTATTGAATAGAAAGAAATTACTTTCTTTATAAAAAATATATGGGAAATGCTAGTTGTACAATATTAATCAGCCTTTAATCAGCCTTTAATCAGATTTAAATAATATTTAATTATTTTTTTAGTGTAACATGTTCCTATTTTGTAGATACGAATTGAAACACATCTAAAATTATGAAGTTATACAGAAAATATAAAATCATAAATCTAAAATCTAAATTTAAACATTAAAAAATAATTGTAACACATCTAAAATTATGAAGTTATACAGAAAATATTTTTGAAACACAGCCAAAATCATAAATCTAAAATCTAAATTTAAACATTAAAAAATAATTGTAACACATCTAAAATTATGATGTTATACAGAAAATATTTTTAAAACCCATCCAAAATCATAAATCTAAAATTTAAATTTAAACATTAAAAAGACAGCGTTGTAAATGAGCGCCGAAAAGGAGGAAGGCAGCGTTGAGGATGAGCGTGAAAGAGGATGAAAACGTGACTTCTCAATGTGCACCTCTGAGTTTTTCACGTGCGCCTCTGAATTTTCGACATGGCGCAAACGTGACTTATCTGCTTCTTTGAGTGTTTTGTATGAGTTTAATTAATAATTTGATAGTTTAAGGTTTATTTTATATTTTTAAAATCAAAATTTTGAATTTTGAATAATTTGATTTTTAGATATGTATTTAAATTATAATATATTAATAATTAAATATATTAAATCTGAAACAAAAATTTAAAATTTAAATTTTAAATTTCAGTTTTTTTAGATTGTATTTTGAATGTGTATTTAATTTTAAAAAGACAATAAATCTATTCATAATTTTTAGTTGTGTTTGTTTTAATTTTTTTTAATTATTGTAATAAAAGGCTGAATGTTGTACGATTTTTAAAGGATACCTAGTTGAACCGTTTTCTCTCCAACTAGATAAAGATTTAGTACCAGGACAAGAATTTTGTTCCATTGGGATAGGAATTATTTTGTTTACGAAAATTTTGAATTTTTAAAATTAAAATGGGATACTAAAAATTTAGATAAAAATAAATTAGGAGTCTATGTATTAGACTATATGGCTGCCATCGAAGACTTCTATAATACAAATATGTATATAGAAGAATTTAGATGAGATAATTTTGCCATATACAATAATAAAAGCCGTTTGTTGGGGTTGTGAAAAAATAGTTAGAGGCCGATACTATAAGACAAAGGGTGAAGAAGAAGCGATATGATTTGTATTTTGCTGCTAAAGCCATTTAAAAGTGTGTTAATACACTCTCTAAAAGATTGGAATCCTTCCTTGATACATCCATAAAGGAAGTCATGGGATACACCTTGGTGTCATCCATATGTATCAAATTATATGGAGAAATTTGAGTGTTTCATTTCTACATGAAATGCTATGGAATATTTGCCACAAGATATTTAACTGACAAGTAAAATAGTTACGGACAATCTTGGCCTCCAACATTTTAATGGAAATAAAATTCTTAATCCAATTTTGATTGGAGGAACATATTACGACAATCCTATTGAGTTATTACACTTTAAATATTATGTATTCTTTATATATTCCAACTAAAAAAAATTATAACAAATAAACCTATATGTATTGATAAAAAAATATTCTAAGTTAAAGTCGAGAGGTCCATTAAAAGTAAAAGAAATTGTAAATGATTCTCCAAAAATACTATTGAGGTTGACGCATATAATTTTTTCTTATTCCATTGGGGATAGGAATTATTTTATTTATGCAGATTTTGAATTTTTAAAAGTAAAATGGGATAGTAAAAATTTAGATGAAAACAAATTAGGAATCTACGTATTAGACTATATGGCTGTTATCGAAGACTTTCATAATGCAAATATGTATATAGGAGAATTTAGATGTGATAATTTTGTCATATATAATAATAGAAGCCCGTTTTTTGGGTTGTGGAAAAATTGTTAAAAGGCAGACACTACACGATAAAGGGCGAAGAAGAAGCGATATGATTTGCATTTTGCTGCTAAAGCCATTCAAAAGTGTGTTAATCCACTCCCTAAAAGATTGGAATCTTTTCTTGATACATCCACCGAAACAAGTCATGGGATACACCTTGGCATCATCCATATGTATCAAATTATACTGAAAAATTCGAGTGTTTTATTTCTACATGAAATGCTATGGAATATTTGCCACAAGATATTCAACTACTTATAATGAAAATAGTTACTGACAATCTTGGCCTCCAACATTTTAATTGGAGAGCGCGTGTTAATGAAAATAAAATTTTTAATCCAATTTTTATTGGAGGAACTTATTACGACAATCCTATTGAGTTATTACATTTTATATACTATATACTCCTTATGTACTTCCACTAAAAAAATTATAACAAATAAGCCTACATCTACTATTGATAAAAAATAATTTAAGTAACATGAAATCAATTTATGCATGGGTACGTGTCCTAATCTAAGATGCCAAATGTTGTTGTGTTTATTGTGTGTAGGTATTGTGGGATGAGAAATTCTAATTCTGTACTCGGATATAACCATTCTATATACTCAACAATGTCAATAATCTTTTATTTGGATCGATCTTTTACCTTACAACCCTTATTATTGATTAACAATTGACAATATAAATTTGAGGTTAATTTTAACACAGAAGATTTGAGGTTAATTTTAACACAGGCATCCGTTTAAAATCTAAAGAAGGAATGTATGAAACATTTTTAAGAAAAAAATTATTATAGAATGTGATTGTGCCAATGATGGTGCTAACAGTTTTGGTCTCATTTGGTAATATCACATTGATTGGAACAAAAAGAATTAAGAGAGGGAGAAAAATAAATTATTCTCATTATTGAAGAGAATGAAACATTTCATAAAAAATATCTATTGCGTTAGTACTCCTTATTTACTTTTACTAAAAAAAATTATAACAAATAAGCCTACATGTATTGATAAAAAAAATCTAGGCTAAAGTCAAAAGGTCCATTAAAAATAAAAGAAATTGTGAACGATTCTCTCATAAATACTATTGAGGTTGATGTATATAATTTTTCTCTCCAACTAGATAAAGATTTAGTACCGGAACAAGGATTTTGTCCTATGGGGATAGAAATTATTTTATTCATGAAGATTTTGAATTTTTAAAGTTAAGATGAAATAGTAAAAATTAAGATGAAAATAAATTAGGAGTCTATCTATTAGACTATATGGCTGCCATCGAAGATTTCTATAATGCAAATATATATATAGAAAAATTTAGATGGGATAATTTTGCCATATATAATAATAAAAGTCGTTTGTTGTTGGGGGTTGTGGAAAAATCGTTAGAGGCCGACACTACAAGACAAAGGGCGAAGAAGAAGTGATATGATTTGTATTTGCTACTAAAGCCATTTAAAAGAGTGTTAATCCACTTCCTAAAAGATTGAAATCTTACCTTGGATACATCCATAAAAGGAAGTCATGGGATACACTTTGACATCATCCATATGTATCAAATTCTATGAAGAAATTAGAGTATTTCATTTCTACATAAACTCTATGAAGTATTTGCCACAAGATATTCAACTGCGTAAAATAGTTACTAATAATCTTGGCCTGCAACATTTTAATTGAAGAACGCATGCTAATGGAAATAAAATTCTTAATCCAATTTTTATTGGAGGAACCTATTACGACAATTCTATTGAGTTATTACACTTTATATACTATGTACTCTTTATGTATTCCTACTAAAAAAATTATAACAAATAAGCCTACATGTATTGATAAAAAAAATAATCAAGGTTAAAGTCAAGAGGTCCATTAAAATTAAAAGAAATTGTGAACAATTCTCCCATAATACTATTGAGGTTGACGCATATAATATTTCTCTCCAACTATATAAAGATTTAGTATCGGGACAAGAATTTTGTTCCATTGGAAATATAAATTATTTTGTTTATGAAGATTTTGAATTTTTGAAATTAAAATGGGATAGTAAAAATTTAGATGAAAACAAATTAGGAGTCTATGTATTAAACTATATGGCTGCCATCGAAAACTTCCATAATGCAAGTATGTATATAGGAGAATTTAGATGGGATAATTTTGTCATATATAATAATAGAAGCCGTTTGTTGGGAGTTGTAGGAAAATTCGTTAGAGGCCGACATTACATAACAATGGGCAAAGAAGAAGCGAAATGATTTGTATTTTTCTGCTAAAGCCATTTAAAAGTGTATTAATTCACTCCCTAAAAGATTAGAATTTTTCGTTGGATACATCCACAGAAGAAAGTTATGCGATACTGATACACTTTGGCATCATCCATATATATCAAATTATACGAAAAAATTTGAGTGTTTCATTTCTATCTGAAATGCTATGAAATATTTGTCACAAGATATTCAACTGCTGATGAGTAAAATAGTTACAGGCAATCTTGGCTCTCCAACAGCGCATGCTAATGGAAATAAAATTCTTAATCCAATTTTTATTATTACGACAATTCTATTGAGTTATTACACTTTATATATTATGTACTCTTTATGTACTCCTACTAAAAAATTATAACAAATAAGCCTACATGTATTGATAAAAAAATAATCTAGATTAAATTCAAGAGGTTGATTAAAAGTAAAAGAAATTGTGAACGATTCTCCCATAAATACTATTGAGGTTGATACATATAATATTTCTCTTCAACTATATAAAGATTTAGTATCGGGATAAGGATTTTGTTCCATTGGGAATAGAAATTATTTTGTTTATGAATATTTTGAAATTTTGAAATTAAAATGGGATAGTAAAAATTTTGATCAAAACAAATTAGGATTAAACTATATGACTGCCATCGAAAACTTCCATAATGCAAGTATGTATATAGGAGAATTTAGATGGGATAATTTTGCCATATATAATAATAGAAGCCGTTTGTTGGGGGTTGTGAGAAAATTCGTTAGAGGCCGACAGTACACGATAAAGGGCAAAGAAGAAGCGATATGATTTGTATTTTTCTGTTAAAGCCATTCAAAAGTATGTTAATCCACTCCCTAAAAGATTAGAATATTTCGTTGGATACATCCACAGAACGAAGTTATGCGATACACTTTGGCATCATCCATATCTATCAAATTATACGGAGAAATTTGAGTGTTTCATTTCTACCTGAAATATTATCGAATATTTGCCACAAGATATTCAACTGTTGATGAGTAAAATAGTTACGGACAATATTGGCTCTCCAACAGCGCGTGCTAAAGGAAATAAAATTCTTAATCCAATTTTTATTGGAGGAACATATTACGACAATCCTATTGAAATATTACACTTTATATATGATGTACTATTTATGTACTCCTACTAAAAAAATTATAACAAATAAGCATACATATATTGATAAAAAAAATAATATAGGTTAAATTCAAGAGGTCGATTAAAAGTAAAAGAAATTGTGAACGATTCTCCCATAAATACTATTGAGGTTGACGCATATTATATTTCTCTCCAACTATATAAAGATTTAGTATCGGGACAAGGATTTTGTTCCATTGGGAATAGAAATTATTTTGTTTATGATTATTTTGAAATTTTGAAATTAAAATGGAATAGTAAAAATTTTGATCAAAACAAATTAGGAGCCTATGTATTAAACTATATGGCTGCCATTGAAAACTTCCATAATGCAAGTACGTATATAGGAGAATTTAGATGGGATAATTTTGCCATATATAATAATAGAAGCTGTTTGTTGGGGATTGTAAGAAAATTCGTTAGAAGCTCCCTAAAAGATTTGAATCTTTCGTTGGATACATCCACATAAAGAAGTTATGCGATACACTTTGGCATCATCCATATCTATCAAATTATACGGAGAAATTTGAGTGTTTCACCTCTACCTGAAATGCTATCGAATATTTGCCACAAGATATTCAACTGCTGATGAGTAAAATAGTTACGGACAATCTTGGTTCTCCAACAGCGCGTGCTAAAGGAAATAAAATTCTTAATCCAATTTTTATTGGAGGAACATATTACGACAATCCTATTGAAATATTACACTTTATATATGATGTACTCTTTATGTACTCATCTTTGATGTGGATCAATCTTGTATCTCACAACACTTAGCATTGATTAACAATTGACAATACAAGTTTGAGGTTAATTTTGACCCAGAGATAAGTTTAAAATCAAAAGAAGGAATGTATAAAATATTTTTGAAAAAAAAAATTTAGAGAATGTGATTGTGCCAATAGTTTTGTTCACATTTGACAATATCACATTGATTAGAGTAATATTTTGAAAGTTTGCAAAATTTTTTAAGTTAAAAGTCATATGATCTATTGCACCGGAGCCAATGACCCATAGTGCAGATTTTGGAGTGATAATACTCATAATTCTCCCATTAAAAGGTTTGAATGGAATTAGTCAAAATTTGATTTGCATTATGGGTTGTTGCTGCACACTTTTGTTTTTGATCAACTCTAACAAGACAAATCTTTGCTCTGAACCCAATCTAGATTTTCTCTAGAGAAAAAAAAAAGGGGTTTTATTGATATTGAATCAGACATGTGGAATTTGAGATTGAAAATTTGTAGGTTGATGGAGGAGATTGGCATTGCTTTGGTTGTCAAAATCACTACTCGATGATCTATTTACCATGTTTGCTATTTTGAGAAATCAATGAATCAAGTAATAAGGATTCAAATCTTCTTTCTTTCAACTTGTTGATCGGAACAACTATGTTCAACAAGAAAGAATCTTGTGAAATAGTCCCTCATCAAACTCTATTGAATGAGTTTAAAGAAATAGGTAAGAAAAGTGAAAAAAAAATGTCGAAAGAAAAATAAGGAAAAAGAAAGAAAATGGAAAAAATTGGCAACAATTGGATCTCAATTCACAATTTTTTTTTCAATTTGATTCATAGCTTTGTTACTCTTTATGCTCATTGCACAATGGAAAAAATCTCATGTTCTAAACTATTCAAACTGTGATGTTGATGGTTTGATGAAACAAAAAAATTTAAGAGAAGGAGAAAAATAAAGGTGTTTGCTTCGATAATAAATTCATACGTACCCATACGTTAAAAATATAGACAAATGACAACAAGCCACATGAAATTTATTTTTCACATCAGCACCTAATTTTTTTAAAAAAATATATATTATATCACTATTTTTATTAAAATATTCTTATAATTTAATAAAAATAAAAAATATTTTTTATTTAATTGTTTTAAAGATTTAAATATCTTTTTTTATATATTAGACAAAAATTACTCTTCTCGATTAATCAAATTAGATAATTTTATCGTTTCAAAATTTAAATAATTTACAAAACAAAAATAAAAATACATTTAATAAAATTATTTATCTCTCCACAAATCCTAGTCAATCATTTATACCAAAAAATTAAACAAATCTAAAAAATACTAAAAAAAATCACTTTGTTCTTTATTCTGGTGGATTTTTCATCCAACCTTCATGTCTCTTCTCTGTACTTGTATCTCTTTCTTGGGCACAAATTCGGTACGTGCTTCCTGTTAGCACCGAAACACCAAAAACGTATTTGGCGCCCCGATCAGCCAAAAAATGTCAAAATAAAAATATTTATTTTCTGGGGTCTTTTTTGCAATTGTACATAAAATAATGGGGTTTTTTTTATTTTTTAAATGATTACTCATATTTAATTATCTATTACTGCCATTAACATTCTCCTCCAAGTTTTCTTCCTCCCATTCTTCTGCCGTCGTAAGCGCACAGCCTCCTCCATTATCTCCAACGCCAACAACGACTGAATCTCCAAGACCTCTCCTCCTCGCTTCTTCGTCGCGCTACCAACTCCTTCTCCTCCCCCGCTCAGTCATGGTGGCTTCGGCAGCCTTTTATTGAGCACGCCTAAAATTCATTGCCCACATTCCACCGAAAATTTCAGTAACTCATACCGTCCATTCCTTTAGAAGTGCCCACATCCTCATGCTCAACAGTGGGATTCACTTCCACAGCATAGAAATTGGTGAAGCTATTGACCAAATTTGGAGTCTTTGTGAATCATTATTGAAAAGCATCGCTGAGATTGTGAGTTCACTGAGTTAGGTCGGTGGAGATTATGAGAGCAGAGTCGTGAACAATGGCGAGAAGAATGAGAGTATTGAGCTGCATGTAGTTTTGCCAACACCACCTTTGTCATCGAGGAAAACCTATTTGAGAGTTTCTTGGTTTAGAATGTTCTGCATCGTTCCTTCAAATTCTGCTGATTCGCCATGGCCACACACCCACACTGTTCCTGTTTCTCTCAAATGCGGTTTCGAATATTCCGTCAAAGCTTAAAAGAATATTTCGTCAAAAACGTGTTAAATGAGATTCGGCAATTTTTAACCATTAATTATATCTTTTGAACCATGAATCATCATTTATACAAATACAATTATATCTTTTTATAAATAAATTATTGAGCAGTTTAATGGGATTAATTTTGAATATTATTTTTTACTTTTATAATAACTAAAATAAATTAAAATTAAAAATTAAAATTTGTATTAGATATTATCTTTAAAATGATACTGATATCATATTAAAATATACGTGGACACAAATATTAGAATATTGTAAGCACATCTGAATATTTTAAAATTAATTTCTTATTTTGTATTGATTTATGTACAAAGATATGTTTTATATATCTAAATATTACTCTTGTGACAATGAGTTATGACTCAAATGTCCCTGTACTCATTTAAGAGATTGGATTTGAGTTTTCTATCATCAAATATTACTCTTATCTTATATATACAAATATCACTCTTTTTTTTTTTGTCTTTCTTTTATTAGATTTTGTGAAAAACAAAATAATTTTTAGAAAATATTACAAAAATTTTAATTGAAAAATTTATTCTCTATATCATTTAACCATAGTTAATAAAATTATTAATTTTCAATATATATATAAAATTAATTAAATTACTCTTTAAATTACTAATTTAGAATTTATGTGAGGTTTTTATTTGTGTAGCAAAATATATTTATCTTATTTTTTAAAAAAACAAAATACTAATTATGAGAGTTTGGGAGTTAGAGGTTAAGGATTAGAGTTGAAAGTTTGGAGTTATTGAGCTAATCACTAGATGACTAGACTAGTTCAACTTAATTAAAATATATTTATCTTATTTATTAATTTTTATAGCATCTTACTATAATTCATACTCTATATAATTAATCATCTTAGACATCTATTTATACGAAATCATAATGTGTTTTCTATTTATTCATTCATTCATTCATTCTCTCTCTCTCTTTCTGATCTCTCTCTCTCTTTCTCTGATCTCTTGTGCTTAGGACTTTAGGGTACAATTTTTGTAATTTATTTTATTTTTATTTCTTTTATCATTACTTATACATTTCATTTTTTTTATATTTTTTAAAGTTGTTTGTTTATTTTAGTTGCTCATCATTAAGTGCATATTTTTTTCCTACGAGCTTTTGATTAACAAAAGAGATGTGTCTTTTTTACGGTATTTTTAAATAATCTTACTATAATTTTATTTTGTAATATTCTCTTTTATCATGTGTACTTCATGTGTTTAAGAAGTTGACTTAAAGTTATAATATGATATATAAAATTATAGTATGATTTACCTAATGCTGAAATATTAGGACATTCTCGTATATATATTTTTGAATTTACGTTACTATTTTAGTCATGCTGTATATTTTTCACATTTCGAAATCGAAGAACTAGGTTTTACTGTTTTTCTACGTTGTTGTAGGTTTTACTGTTCTTCTTGTTCTACGTCTCATTTTACAGTTTATAATGTTCTACTTGTTCTAGGTTTTACTATTATTCTTCGTTCTAGGTTACACTGTTCTTATTAGTTCTTCTAGGTGTTACTGTTCTTGTTTTTGTAGTTCTTCTGGTAGCTGATTTTTGACAATTATAATGCAATTTATTGTGATATTTATTTCAATAATTAAACTCTGTCTGCTGTATTTAAAATGTATGAATTACAGGTACTATAATATGAAGGAAAACATCAAACCAAAATATACACCCATAACCTGCTATTTTTTACACCCAAAGAAAGTTGAATATATACCCAAAAATCTATCACCCCAGATACTTTATCCCTAAAACCCTGAATCCTAAACACTTAATACCATCCATATGCAAACTGTATTTTATAACATAAAACCCATAAAACGTTGTAAAAAAAAACAAACAGTATTTTATAACATAAAAATAAGGTTCTGAAGTATATATATGTATATATATGTATAATGTGAAATACAAGAAAATTCAGAAATACACCCAAACAAACAGTGTTTTTACACCCATATTCTGTAACTATACACCCAAAGAGTTATCCACTGCTGCTGGTACCCTGAACTGATAATTCATAATACGTACTTGATATTGGCTGGAATTTGAATGCACCACTGATGCATCATCAAAGAGGTTCAACTGAATATAAGAAACTCAAATATTAGCTAAACTATTAATGAGAAAATTAAACTCAATCACCACGTATTTAAAGAACATCACTTTTACCTCATTTAAAGCTTTCGTTTTCTTCTTCTTTGTGGCATTTGCAATCTGTTTGTCCAACTTTGAACCTAACCTATCTTTTGGATGCCCTCTTGTTCGAATCCTTGGAGGGCTTTGAAGCTCGTTAACGGATTCCAAGTTGGCGTCTTCGTGAGATAAAGAAGATGTGCCCTTTCTTTTGGCTTTCAATGATTCCATCTCAACCATGACGTTATCGTACGCACGGTGCAGAATTGCAGTCAGCTCCTCAGATTCAGATGCAAATTCGCAAATATTTTGCGAACGAAAAACCAATTGGTCAAACCTCTTGCTTCTTGGCTCCAACAGTGGCTCGTCGTGGCTGCTCTTGATGTGTGTGTGTCGCCTCTTTACCTTCTTGCACCATCGTTCCAGTATATATCTCGGTGACACTTGGCTCACTTGTTCAAAGCTTAACACGCTTAGTGCGTGACGGCACAGTATCCCTCTCGACTCGAATAATAAACATTGGCATTTTACCTCGGCTGCTACTAAGTCGTAAGTAACCACAAACTTGTTGAATATTGAGCTGGAAACCTGTTCTCCAACTTCGTATACTGAATATCCTAGAGCGGAATTCGTTAATCTAGTGATGCGATTCGCCTTTCCTCTGAATTGTGCTTGCACTTCCCTAAACTTTTGATGAGTGTACACATCTTGAAACTGAGCTTCAATGGAGGATTTGGTTGCACACGGTATGGTTGTATGGAAATCTGCAGCATCTGATTCTCTCTCTACTTGCTCCCTGCTTCCGAGGCAATTATCGTATTGTTTGACGAATTGAATAAGCGAGATGTTCTGGGTAATAAACTTGTTAAAAAATGAATAAATGCTCTCGCTCAAGGTTCAGAAAACCGGACCGGTCATCAAACCGCTCTAGCTACTGGTTCACTGGTTCACTGGTCCAACCAGTCTAACCGGTGGTTCAACCGGAAAAACCGTTTTAAAATAAAATAATAAATAAATTATAAATAAACATGCTAAAATATAATTAATTAATTATAGTATAACATAAGTATTAAAATAGTTTTCAAATTTAAAAAACTACATTAAATGTCATCAATCAAATTCATATAATCTTATTAATATGTTGATGGTGGTGGTGTCTTCTGAGGCATCAATGTCTCCTCATCCAGCCCCTCCAATTTCTTCGGCTAAAGCCAGCAATTAGAAAACAAAGCCAGCAATTAGAAAATACTAAACCTTCACCCAGCAATTACAAACAAAGCTAGCAAAACCAACACAACCAGCAACTATAAATCAAAGCAAAACCAGCAACTACAACACAATGAAAACAGAGTAGCATTTAGCAACAACCATTACAAAACAGCAGCATAACAACAACAGTGCCATAACAAAATAGCAGCATAACAACAACAGCACCTTAACAAGTCACTAATCAAAAATTCCAAATTTAATTAGCAATCCTATTCTTGTTTCGTGCATTTAATTACTCATAAACAAAACTCAACTCCACCTGAATTGTTAATTTAACCTTGGTCTTATGGAATCATAAATAGGAATACATTACATTGCTCTTTCTCCTAAAATTCAAGCAACAACACATGATTTCACAGTTTAAAACCTTATTCACCGGCTTCTCTTCTGATGCTGTGACTGGGAAGCAACAAATTCAGCAACAAGCAACAAATTTAACAAATCCTAGTAAAGTCCCGATTTATAGCAAAAAGGCAAATTTATTGATTACCAATTCAGCAACATGTAGAAATACAAGAGAAGGGAAATCTGGAAAAGAGAGAACACCAAACCAAAACATTAACCAATAATCACAAAACACTAAACTTTCACCCAGCAATTACAAACAAAGCCAGCAATTGAGCAATAAACAGAAATTGAGCTACAAACAGAAATTGTGCAACAAACAGAATTTTAGTAACAATGGAATATAAAGGGATCTGATGCTGTGGAACACTAGCAGCCACTGTTGCTACATTACCAGCTGAATTCCTAAATTGAATCGGAAAAATAAAGTGAACTTTCAAATAGGTCAACACTCTACAACACAAACTTCCCATTTACAATCATATATACACTAGCTTAGTTTGAACACCCTAAGATTTTAGGGGGAAAAACCATTTTCAAGAGCTATGTCATAAATTTTTGTATTACAGGATATTATTTCAAACACAAACTAACTTAATCAAGTAACCAGAGCAAAATTATAAAACAGAGCCAGCAACAAGCAACCAGCTAACAACGATTAGAAAACAGCAATTACACTAACATTGGTACATTATGAAACAGACCAGTAACTAGAGCAAAATTACAAAACAGGGCCAGCAACAAGCAACCAGCTAACAACAATTACAAAACAAACCAAAACATTAACCAATGCAATAATCACAAAACACTAAACCTTCACCCAGCAATTACAAACAAATCACTGAGGACCTGGGGAGGGCGGCGGCGCTGAGGACCTCGGGCACGACGGCGGCAATGAAGGGCTAGGGTTTTGCTTTGCTTCAGAGGTCTCCAGGGAGTGCATGAATGATTTGGGATTTGGAATACAATAAAATAGAAATTGGAATTAATTTAATTTTATGATTATTTTTTTCTTATACTAAACAAGAAGACCGAAGAAGACCAGAGGCGAAGAATGAAGAAGATGAGCAGAGGAAGTTCAGAGAAGATGAAGGGGACGAGTCACTCACCTGGGTTCGATGGAGGGCTACTGGTGTTGAGGACCAGGCGACGATGAAGACGATCAGAGGGCTACTGGTGTTGAGAAGATGAAGACGATGGAGGGCTACTAGGCTG
This sequence comes from Arachis ipaensis, assembly GCF_000816755.2. Lineage (NCBI taxonomy): Eukaryota > Viridiplantae > Streptophyta > Magnoliopsida > Fabales > Fabaceae > Arachis > Arachis ipaensis. The sequence goes on along the minus strand of NC_029790.2, from coordinate 101,965,194 downwards.
GGAACCAAGCGACGATGGAGGGCTACTGGTGCTGAGGACCAGGCGACGGCGGTGGCGCTGACGACCTGAGACCGCGGCGACGATGGAGGGCTACTGGGCTGGGAATGCTTCAGACTTCAGAGGGCTAGGGTTCACTGAGACTGAGATGAATGAATGGGGGGTCGAGGGAAGAAGGGGGGTGTGGTTCACGGGTGGGTCGGGTTTCTTTTTTAATTTTTTAAAAATAATTACAAAACGGCGTCGTTTATAAGAACCGGCCAGTCACCGGTCCGGTCGAACCGGCCAGTTTTCTGCCGGTTCACCGGTTCTTCAGCGATTTTCTATCCGACAGTTATTAAAGGAGGACCGGACCGCTTATATTTCCAGTTCGCGGTTAAACCGGTCGAACCGGCCGGCCCGGTCCAGTTTTTAGAACCTTGCTCTCGCTCCTTTGTGTGCTTCTCATCCCTGCCCAGAAGTGGTGATCCAGATATATTGGAACCCATATATGACGGTCTTCATAGAGATCTGCATGATCTGCATAAACATACACTATGAATACACCCCAAAAAATATGCAATTTACACCTCTGTTGCATATTTTAAACAAACATTACCTGAAAGCCCTGAAAGCCCCACAAGACCAAAATTCAGCAGAAAATCATTCCAATTCCTATCAAATGAGTCTTTGCTATGAGAGTTCCAAACAACTTGGCTCATTTCTTGTTCGATTTCTGCATGTCCCTTGTACCCGTTTAATTTACTTGGAATCTTCTTCATGATGTGCCAAATACACCAACGGTGAATTGTTGTTGGCATACAGGCCTCTAAAGCCCTTTTCATTGATGCGCATTGATCGGTGAGAAACCCTTTCGGAGCATTTCCTCCCATGCAACGAAGCCAACATTGAAATAACCATTTGAATGATTCAATTTCTTCGTTTTTCATCAAAGCGCATCCAGGAAGTGTTGACTGACCGTGGTGATTCACCCTGACAAAAGAACCACAAACCAGATTATACCTGAAACAGATTACGACAAAACAGAATTAAAATTAAAAAATTCACCCAAATAATGATCCTATGCACCCAAAAACCTCCAATATACACCTCTACAGTAGAATCATAAAACAACATTAATTCAACATCATAAACCAGAACAGCATGTTACCTGTTTGTATTGTAGGTGGTACAAACTTGATTAAACAATACAGGTAGTTAGCACACAGAAACTAAACATAACAGAAATTAAACCATTTGTTCACAAATTGCAAATTGGAATTTAATTGAACAGAGGAAGTTCACAAATTAACAATTTGGAATACAATTGAACAGGAGGAAGTTCACAAATTGAACAACAATTGATCAGATTTCAAATTATTTATTTCTTATACAACTGAACAGAGGAAGTTCACAAATTGAATACAATGGAATAACAACAGTTTTCAGATTATTTATTTCTTATACTAACCAACAATTGAACAGAGGAAGTTCACAGAGAAAATTCACAGAGAAAGTTCACAGAAATTGAACAGAAATCAAAGTTCACAAGGAAGTTCACAAAAATTGAACAGAAATCTAAGTTCACAGAGGAAGTTCACAGAGTATCAACTTCATGTTTCTTATACTAAAGAAGATGAGCAGAGGCGAAGAACAAAGAAGATGAGCAGAGGACGAGTCACTCACCTGGGGTCGATGGAAGGCTACTGGTGTTGAGGACCACGCGACGATGAAGACGATGAGAGGGCTACTGGTGTTGAGAAGATGAAGACGATGGAGGGCTACTAGACTGGGAACCAAGCGACGATGGAGGGCTACTGGTGCTGAGGACCAGGCGACGGCGGTGGCGCTGACGACCTGAGACCGCGGCGACGATGGAGGGCTACTGGGCTGGGAATGCTTCAGACTTCAGAGGGCTAGGGTTCACTGAGACTGAGATGAATGAATGGGGGGTCGAGGGAAGAAGGGGGGTGTGGTTCACGGGTGGGTCGGGTTTCTTTTTTAATTTTTTAAAAATAATTACAAAACGGCGTCGTTTATAAGAACCGGCCAGTCACCGGTCCGGTCGAACCGGCCAGTTTTCGGCCGGTTCACCGGTTTTTCAGCGATTTTCTATCCGACAGTTATTAAAGGAGGACCGGACCGCTTATATTTCCAGTTCGCGGTTAAACCGGTCGAACCGGCCGGTCCGGTCCAGTTTTTAGAACCTTGCTCTCGCTCCTTTGTGTGCTTCTCATCCCTGCCCAGAAGTGGTGATCCAGATATATTGGAACCCATATATGACGGTCTTCATAGAGATCTGCATAATACACCCAAACATACACTATGAATACACCCCAAAAAATATGCAATTTACACCTCTGTTGCATATTTTAAACAAACATTACCTGAAAGCCACTTGTTATCCGGCCGGTTCACCGGTTTTTCAGCGATTTTCTATCCGACAGTTATTAAAGGAGGACCGGACCGCTTATATTTCCAGTTCGCGGTTAAACCGGTCGAACCGGCCGGTCCGGTCCAGTTTTTAGAACCTTGCTCTCGCTCCTTTGTGTGCTTCTCATCCCTGCCCAGAAGTGGTGATCCAGATATATTGGAACCCATATATGACGGTCTTCATAGAGATCTGCATAATACACCCAAACATACACTATGAATACACCCCAAAAAATATGCAATTTACACCTCTGTTGCATATTTTAAACAAACATTACCTGAAAGCCACTTGTTGTCCACAAGACCAAAATTCAGCAGAAAATCATTCCAATTCCTATCAAATGAGTCTTTGCTATGAGAGTTCCAAACAACTTGGCTCATTTCTTGTTCGATTTCTGCATGTCCCTTGTACCCGTTTAATTTACTTGGAATCTTCTTCATGATGTGCCAAATACACCAACGGTGAATTGTTGTTGGCATACAGGCCTCTAAAGCCCTTTTCATTGATGCGCATTGATCGGTGAGAAACCCTTTCGGAGCATTTCCTCCCATGCAACGAAGCCAACATTGAAATAACCATTTGAATGATTCAATTTCTTCTTTTTCATCAAAGAGCATCCGAGAAGTGTTGACTGACCGTGGTGATTCACCCCGACAAAAGAACCACAAACCAAATTATACTTGAATCAAATTACCATATTGCAGAATGGAAAATCATTAAATACACCCAACAAATGCTTTGTATACACCCAAAAACATCCAAATATACACCTCTGCGGAAGATTCATAAAACAACATTAATTTAGCATCATAAACAGGGAGAGTTTGTTACCTGTTTGTATTGTAGGTGGTGTCAAATGAAATAACATCTCCGAAATACTCAAAGGCAGCTCTACTTCTTGCATCAGCCCAAAAAGCCAGCTTAATCGATTGATCCTCCTCGAGTTCAAGCTCAAAAAAGAAATTCTGATTCTTCTCTTTCATTCTTAACAAATATTTTCCGAATTCCTTTGCATCTTCTTGTTCGGAAACATTCCGCACTTCTCTCGTAATGTAATTCCTCACATCATTTTCAATAAAATTTAACTCGCGGTGACCCCCGGCAGCCGCAACAAATGATTGGTAGGTTTTGCTTGGTCTAATACCGGCCTCCTCGTTATTCTCTATTGTACGATGAATGGACATGCTTAGTTCCCTGTGCTGTTTGAGCATCTCTGCTTTACTTGGACAGCAAGGGTGTGAATGATCCAGCACAACCTTTGAAATGATCCAAGCACCAACATCCTTCAATGTGTGTATATAAATTCTTGCAGGACAGTTTAAACCGGCTGTCAGATTCGTCTTCTCGGTCGGAGATATTTTAGATTTCCATTTTCCCTCTCTGCTACATGTAATCAATTGGTTCTTAATCTCGTTTCCCTTCCTATTTGTGCTCCGAACTCTTGTAGAAAAACCTGCAGCCTTGGCGTAGTTCCTATAAAATTTTCCAGCATCTTCAAGGGTGGTAAAGGTCATTCCAACCTTCGGAACAAACTGGTCATCTATAATAGAGAGAGGCTGCAGAATACACCATGTCAAAAACTAAAAATACACCCAATCATTGCTGATATAATACACCCGAAACAAAACAACTCAACTAAAATAACAAAAAAAATCATAAACTGTAAATACACAGGCTGCAGAATATACCATGTCAAAAACTAAAAACACACCTAATCATGTTTGATATAATACACCCGAACGACAAAAACTCAGCTAACATAACAGAAAAAGTCATAAACTGTAAATACACCCACACTTCTCGCAAAAATACACCCAAAAAAGTTCTGATCTACACCCGAGCGTCTGCTATAAATTCCAGATAATTAATCAAAACTAATACATTACATTCAATCCACAGATTCATATTAACGTGTTAGTTTCACAGTCAATGTTCACGAATTATTCAGCTGCACAATGCTATTCAAATGACTGCAACAAAATTCAGAGTAATCGTATGTAAATCAAACCTCAGGAACTTCGTTAGATTCAAATTCATAATCCACTTCGCCCTGATTTAGCTAACAATCTGAGGCTGAATCATCCATAATCTTCAAAACGAGTTCAAACTTTGATTTCAGAAAACAACAAATCGAATAGAAAATGAAGCTGGAGTTGCAGAGAGAGGAACTAACGTAAATGACGAAGAACATACCAGTGAGAAAGGAGGGAAAAAGAACGATCGAGAAGAAGCAGGGAAGAGGCGCGAGAAGAAGAACGAGCAAATCTGGAAATAAGGAGAACGAAGAAGGAAACAAATCTTTTAAATTTGGTAGTTATATATACGCGGGATCTTTATATAGCGCGTGTATTGGACGTAGAGCTTGCAGCATGTTTTTTGGGTTTACTCCTTAATGAACTTGTAAAGCATACAAGCCCTAATGGCTTGTATCCAGAACTTTTCTGTTTATATTAATGAGACTATTTTTGTTATTAATATTTATAAATATACTATTATCTGTATAATTAATTGAATCATCTTATTCGTTTAAGATTCATTTTTTTAATGGTAATTATTGTCAAATAAAATGATATAAAAATAGAAAAAAATATATTTACCAATCTAAGAATAATAATTCATTTTTCAATAGAATAAATTATATATTGAATAACAAAAGTTATTATAGTTTCTTTTTACACAAACTAATATACTCAACGACGGTGTTTTGGTAATATTACCAAGAAATATTAATCAATCTAATAGCTTTTGTTAATGACATAAGTTTATCAGTTTAGAAACTTAAAAATCATGTCATACAATATAACATTTTAACTGGTAACAACGTTGATCATATTGTTTGACTTCTCGAATGAATATGATACCGTATATAAAACTATTTTCTTTCACTGTATTTTCTTCCATTTATTAAGACTCTGTTGCTAGCTAAGGAGTTGTTACATACACAAGGCGGGGTTCGAAACTCTAATATTTACTTTGGTAGACGGGTGAGATGGTCACTCAACCACTCCAAATCAATTAAGACAAATACTAATTATTTTTAATATTTTTAACAATAAAAATAATTAAACTTTGATTTTAATTATAATTTAATAAAATATTTATAATAATAATTATTATATATATTTTTTGTTTAATCTCTTTTAATAAAAAAAATTTATATATTTTTATTAATTATCCCGTACAGTGTACGGGAACATACACTAGTAATTAATAATTTTTCATGACATATTACTATAGTTAATAAAATTAATTTAACATAATTATTAATTTCTCATAAAATTAATTGAACCGAATTACTTAGGGTGTGTTGGTAAACACGTTGGAAGCACAAGAAGTGCGTTCAATCTTTTTGAATGCTGTAATTTTTGTTTGGCTAATTTTTTTCTTCTGAACGCGTGAACATGATTTTGGATTTGAACTCCCGTTTACCAGAAGCAATAAACGATAGCTTTTGCGTTTAGTTTCTGCATTCACTTCATAAATTAAAAAATTAATTGATATTCTACCAATTTTGCTATTCAATTTCATCTACAATAAAAAATACCAAAAACAATCATAGAGTTCTTGAATTTTTTCATAGCTATTTTTACAAACAAATATTTTTTTAATATTATTATTAGTACTCTTTGTTAAGTTTTAATTTTTATCAATTATTTATTTATTTTTTTATTAATAGTATGGATATTTTTGTTTAGAATTTTTTTTATGTTCACTTATGTATATCATTGTATTTTTTTAATAGAATTTTTAATATTCATTATTCATATGTTTTTTTTCTAATTATTTTTATTAATACGTATTTTAAATCTTTTTAAAAGTAATTATAGTCAAAAAGTGTTAAAATAATATAAATTTGAATGATATAAATTCATGTTCTTTTTAGTAATTTTTGTCTAAACGTAATTTTAAATAATGTAATCCAAACAACATTCATTTTATTATAATCCATTTTGATACAAAATTACCAAAGGTTAACACCAACTCATTTTTTTATCAAAATCAAGTTTATAAAATCAATTTTATACAAAATTTTGTTTGCAAACTCTAATCTAAATACACACTTAGCTTATAATAATTAGTTTAGAATATAAGATTAATTTAGAATGTAAAATTCATTTATGATTTTTTTTCATAAAGTGTTTCATTCTTATCAAAACTTCAAAAATTAATGACAAGTAGACGAATATGACCAACCTTACTTTTGACTTTTTGTTAAACAAAAAATTCAAAATGGTAATTATCCAACAAATCGAACACAACTATTCATTAAAATTTCAAAGGATTAATTAATTTTAATTTTGCAAATGAATTAAAAAGAGGATCTTGTTGTGAAATTGGCTCTCGTTGCTACAAGGTTATTGTGGGTCCAGAGCTTCTCCTGGTATGCCACGCGCGCAGCTGCGAGCCGTGCATCGGTGCTGGCGATAGGTCGGAGATCGTGAGTGGCTTTGGAGGAAGCGTTTTTCGCCACTGACGTGGACTAGGTTCAAGTCTGTTACGGCAGATTTGTGGTCGTTCACGGCGGCTATGTTCTCTCTAGCAGCTGCAGGGTTTGAGTCCTCGTTCTGAGAGTCGATCCTTGCTAGATAGGATGGCGCATGCGCTCTGCCAGTCCGTTCGGGTCGACCAACTCCCTGCGAGAAGCTTGATGATTCGAACCCTTTAACCGCATTAAGAAGAAAGAGTCTTAGTTAACGAAATACACAATCATTAACCGTAATCAATTTCAACTTAAGAATTCATAAATTTTTTCTACAATAACCCCATTAATTTTCGGATCTCCCAAAAAAAATCAGTAGCCAATCAAAAGAGAAAAGTAACAAGTAATCTGAGTCTTCGAGGGTGGCACATAACGAGGCAGCCGGCCATGTCGGTGGGGATTAAAGGAGATGGTAACAAGACTCAAAGTCAGCGGATATCGTTCAGAGATAAAGTTATTGGTGCCTCAGCAAGGAGAGCTTTAGAGGTTGCTGATTCTCTTGATAGAGATAAGATGGCTACCGTAGTTGGTAAGCAAGGTGATTCGGAGATACCAACTGTGACGTTCACTGAAGAAGCAAAAGAGATATTGGCATAGCCCTACAAAGATGCCATCGTGATCAAAGTTCTTGGAAAAAATTTTAGCTATACAGCAATCACGCATAGGCTTAAAGGCGTCTGGAGAACCAAAGGAGAATATGAGGTACTAGATGTCGGTTTTGGCTATTTCTTAGTCAAATTTGATCTCTTAGAGGATAGAGAGAAAGTTCTCCTTGGAGGACCGTGGATGATTACTGGAAGCTATGTTGCGGTTAAACCTTGGAGTTCTTCATTCAGACCTTGTGAAAACACTTTTGGGTCTACCATGGTTTGGATAAGAATCACAGGTTTAAACATTAACTATTATCAAGAGAGAGCCATGAAAATGATTGCGTCAGCTGTTGGCAAACCGATCCGCATCGACTTAGCCACCAAGTCTGCAGAGAGGAGAAAGTATGCAAGAGCATGTGTGCAAATTAACTTGGGACTTCCAGTTATAAAAAAAATTCAAGTTGATGGTCATATGTATGACATAGAATATGAGCACTTGAATTTAATTTATGAAAAATGTAGCTGCTTTGGACATGTCACAAGAGAATATGTGAAAGAGAACAACAATGGCATTGGGAAGGAAAGCACGGTGAAGGAGAAAATTTTGCCGTTACTTTTTCCTGTAGATAACAACGAGAAAACGGTGGAAGGTAGTCAAATCCTAGTAAAAAATCAAAATTTATCTTTTGAATTTGGAATTAATGCCAAATCAATTTCAATTATGGAGAAGCATGGTGCAGCAGATCTTGTGCATGATAATTTGCAAGACTCACGTATGGAAAGGGATACTCGTGCAAAAGAAGGTGAATGGGTTACAGTTAGTAGAAAAGGCAAGGAAAAAGTGGGTAAAGGCCACAATGTGGTGCCAAAAAAGCCAATGTAGCAATATGCTCCAATTTGGTGAGTAAGAAATTTTCTTTTGGGTCTAATAACATGCATGCTGGATCCTCATCAAATGCAAAGGTGAAGTCCTTATCAAATGCAAAGGTGGGGCCCAAGGAAAAGAAAGATCCTCCATCCACGCTTGACTCTTTGGAAACAACTCAGGTGGCTTTCAAGGATCAGAGTACTCCCTTTTTTAAAGCAGGGCACAAAAGGCAGCGTCCTATTTCGCTTCAAAACTCACCTACTGAAGCATTGTCAATGGATTCTCGAGTACAAAAAGAGCTTGATAAAGTTAGTGCAACAACAAACTTGGAGACCCAACCTCAACAGAAGAATGATGGTTCTGCAGTACAAGTCCACAAGGAGACACTTGGAGACAGGGGTCCATCAACGTGAGGTAGAAAGATTAAATATTCCAATTATTTAATTTATTTTTTATGGATTGTGACCATTTAAATATTATTAGTTGGAATGTTAGGGGGCGTCAAATAAAATGTCTCGGGTGCACTGTAAGGAGTTGGTACGAAAATTTCAACCAACTTTTTTTATTTTGGTGGAAACTCATATTGGGTTTGAAACTATGAAAGAATTTTGGGGGAGATTAGGCTATTATCCTGTAGAGATTGTAGATACTGTTGGACACAATGGAGGAATTTGGTTCCTTTCTGCTAATTTAAAATTTTCTTGTAAAATTCTTTGGGCTATGAATCAATGTGTAACTTTGGAAATTGATGGTGGTGGGCGAAGATGGATCTGCAGTGCAGTTTATGGCAGCCCTCAAGCCACTAATAGAGTAGAATTATGGAGTCATCTGCTTGATATTGGTTTGTGCATTCAGGACCCGTGGGTGGTGGTTGGGGATTTTAATGATATTTTGAGTGTTCATGAGGTAAAGGGGGGTAATTTCTATTCAAATCGCAGTAGTATCTTTGCAAGTACTCTAGATTCTTGTGGTCTTTTTTATCTAACAACCTCTGGAAGACGGTTTACTTGGTTCCGTAAAATTCAAGGAAACAAAGAAATTACAAAGAGATTGGATAGAGCTTGCTGTACTACAGAGTAGCGCCTTCTTTTTCCAGAAGCTTTTGTTGAAGTTCTCAGTCGTTCCCACTCTGATCATTGTCCCCTACTTATTCGATGTCAAGGAGTTCCTATCAAGAAAGGAAACCGGCCTTTTAGATTTCAAGCGGCATGGGCAACGCATCCTGATTACAAGGCCATTGTTCAGAAATCTTGGGATAGTACAGACTTTGGCATCCATAGAAAGTTGTTGGGGGTCCAAGAAGCTTCGTTGGAATTCAACTCTACGGTCTTCAGCAATATTTTTATTAAAAAGAGGGAATTTGAGGGTTATTTGAATCGTATTCAATGGAAAATGGAAGCTGACGATAATCTGATTCTGAAGCACAAAGAGGAAGAATTGAGAGCTGAGTATAATATAGTTTTGGCCCAGGAAGAATTGCTTTGGTACCAGAAGTCAAAAGATCAATGGGTTCGGTATGGTGATAGAAATACTAGCTTTTTCCATATGCAAACCATCCTTAGAAGAAAATCTAACAAGGTTCATGGGTTGCTAGTCAGTGATGGGTCTTGGTCTGATGATCCGGAAGTTTTGCAAAGGGAGGTTGTTCATTTCTTCAAAAATATTTTTTGTTCTACTGAGCCTGTTGAGGTTAATTGCATGGGAGAAATTCCTATGCCATCTCTTAGCCAGGATGCTTGTGATAATTTGTCTAAACCAGTAACAATGTTGGAGGTTAAAGAAGCTCTGGATAATATGAGCTCGTTCAAAGCTCCTGGGCCGGATGGTTTTCAAGTTTTTTTCTTCAAGGAATATTGGGATGTGGTGGGTCATGAGGTGTGCGACCCTCCAACTAGATTAAAGGATTTTCGGCCAATAAGCCTTTGTAATGTAATTTATAAGCTAGTGACTAAAGTGCTGGTTAATAGATTATGACCATTTTTGGATGAGATTGTTAGCCCAACTCAGGGAGGGTTTATTCATGGTAGAGGAGCACCTGATAATATTATTGTCGCCCAAGAAGTTCTTCACTTTCTTAAGCGGACAAAGTCTAGAAAAGGAGCTATGGCTTTTAAGATTGATTTAGAAAAGGCTTATGATAGAGTTGATTGGAATTTTCTTGAGCACACTCTTGAATCTTTTGGCTTTCCTTCTCTAATTATTCGACTTGTAATGAATTGTGTTCAGGCCTCAAATCTTTCCATCCTTTGGAATGGGAATAAATTGGACAGCTTCCAACCTCGCAGAGGGCTCAGGCAAGGAGATCCAATTTCTCCGTATTTATTTGTTTTGTGCATGGAGAGATTGGCGTGCTTCATTTCCAAACAAGTTGACGAGGGTATTTGGGATGGTGTGGCTGTTTCTAGAGGGGGACCTAGAGTTTCTTACTTGATATTTGCAGATGACCTCCTCCTTTTTTGTAAAGCGAAGAAAAGTCAAGTTCAAAATGTTGTGCACACCTTGGAGTTGTTTTGTAAAGCTTCAGGTATGAAGGTTAACATTGAAAAATCTAAAGCTATTTGTTCTAGAAATATCTCTAATAGAAGGAAGGAAATGTTGTCTGGTGTTTCTCATATTCCTTTTACTAGTGACCTAGGCAAATACTTGGGGGTGAACCTTAATCATCCTCGAGCTGCTAGATCTATTTTTTCGGACTCTTTAGAGAAGATCAAGAATAGGCTGGCTAGTTGAAAAGGTCGGCTCCTTAACAGAGCAGGCAGGCTTTGCTTAATTAAATCTGTTGCTTCTTCTCTTCCTATTTATCAGATGCAAGTGACTCTTTTTCCTACTTCGGTTTGTCAAAAGATTGATTCTGTGCTTAGACAATTCTTGTGGAAGGAAAAGGTGGAGGAGCGTTGCTTAAATTTGGTCAAGTGGAGCAAAGTTGTCACTCCAAGAAAATATGGAGGCTTGGGAATTAGAGATACTCAATGCATAAATTTTGCTTTACTCGGAAAGCTTGTTTGGCAATTATTGCATAATAAAGATAAGTTTTGGGTAAGAATTATGTTGGCAAAATATTTATTTGGGAGTTCTTGCTTTTCACCCAAATTTTCTAATAATGTTTCAAGCACTTGACGAGCGATTTATAAGACAATAGAAAAGCTTCGTGATGGTTTTGATTGGTGTACAGGTAGGATGTCTCAATCCTTTTGGTATCATGCTTGGCGACTATGTGGAACGCTAGCTCCTTTGGTTCCTTTTGTGCACATTTCTGATTCTCACTTGAAGTTAGAAGATGTCTGGCACCTTGGGCATTGGCGGTGGGATATTCTTTGCACAATGATTCCGGAAGAAGTTAAACTTGATTTGATGCTCTTTGATCCTATCAAGCAGGTAGGAGATAAAACAGGTTGGTTTTGGACAAACTCAAATACTCTCACCTACTCGACTAAAAGCGGGTATGAATGGCTATTGAAGAAGAAATTTGGCTGGAATGATAATGAAATTGGCTTTGGCTTTGGCGCTTGAGAATACCGGAGAAGATAAAGTGTCTGCTCTGGCTTTGCCTCAACAACGGAGTTCCCACAGCTAGTTACCAGTTTCAAAGAGGTATTTCTACTTCTGCTTTTTGTCAGAGATGTTATCTTGCTCTAGAGGATATTAACCACTGCTTTAGGACTTGCCAAAAAGCTCGTCAGATTTGGATTAGCTTAAATTTGGGAATGACCGCTGAGGACTCTAGTTTGGATTTTGTGTCTTGGATTCGTTCTAACCTCAACAAAAATGAGTTTCTTTGCAGCGGCCTTTTGGTGGATTTTGAGGGATAGGAACAATGACATCTTCCACCAAAATGATCCATGGAGTAAGGAGAAAATTGTTCACTTAGTTAAACATGCTGCTCGAGATTTCTCTAATGTTATTATCAACCAAAAACATATTATTCCTTCTTCTTTGAAATATAACTGGGAACCACCTCCAATGAATGTCTGTAAAGTGAACTGCGATGCAAGCATTTTTGAAAATGAGCAATTAGCTGGCTTTGGATGTATTATTAGAGACAGCATGGGAATTTGGATAAAAGGTTGTTCTGCCAGTATACCTCTTTCTAGTATTCTCTATTATGAGTTTCATGCTATTTGGAGAGGGCTTGTTATGGCTTGGGATTGCGAGTGCAAAGAGGTCATATGTGAAACTGATAATCTTGATATGTTTCTTCTTGTTTCGCGAGGCACAATCAGCATGATTAGGAATGACTCTGATCTGCTTGACAAAATCAAAGAGATGCTCCAATGCAATTGGACAGCTACTTTAGTACTCATCCAGCAAACAGCAAACAGAGCGGCTAATTTAATGGCTAAGACTGCTGTTTTAAACAAGCAGGTGTATCTAGAGTGGTTACTGCCTCCTAATAATTTAGACATTATTATTAGAGAGGAGTACTACCCTTTTTCTTAGATCTTTTTTCTTTGTGTTATGTTCAGTCACAAAAAAATCTATACCGTCAAATAAAAAAACAAGAAAGATCCAATGACTCTCGTCCTTTAGCGCACCGATATGCCAAAATTAAGTGCTATGCACACCGAAACGCCAAACACACACGGCACATGGAATCCGTGCCCCTCTTTCTCATCTCTTCAATCGCCTCTTCTTCCGATAAAGAAGACAAAGAAGCTTCCTTCACGGCGATCTGTCAAGGTCACCGCGGCTTTCGCGCGCGCCTCACCCAGCCGAGGAGAACGTGCGGCAGAGACCGTGGCTGTCTTCCTCGTTCCAGAGCGCGTCGCCGTCTTCCTCGTTTCAGAGAGCGTCGCCGTAAGGTTAGTCTCTATAATTTGGTTGAATGTTGCTGCTTTAAATTCTTGTCAAGAGATGGTGTTGATATTCATCCTTTCCTTAACCCTCTATTTTCTTGTCTCTTTAGAATTTATTTATCCTTCTCACGCATGCATATACATATTAGAGCTAGTTTGTTCATCAATTTGTGAAACTAAAAAATTATAATTTAAAAATAGAAAATTTCAGAGGACAAGCACGTTGGAACTGAATTATGAGTACTCTAAGCTGACAGAATGGTTTGTGTATTAAAATCTTAGGAGGTCATATACGGCTCAGACACAATCAGATACTAAATTATCTCCTTGTTTAATGAGTTGTTGAGTTCTATTTGTTTAGCTCTTCTCAAAGACTTGTACACAATCAGGTACTTCAAGACAAAACCTAACTCAGAAGCATAATCCTCTTTATTTTTGGTTTGATTCAGTCACACCCAAGTCAGAAACAGCATTATCTTAACTCTCCTTTCTTTTTCTTTTTTTATGGTAATGTTTCTTCGGCTTTTAATGGGTCCCTGAGTTGTTTTCTTGTCATTTTATACATTCATTTGTTAGGGAATTTCACCAAATTCCAAATCACAAGTGAAAGCTATGTGCAATCAGATTTGTAATGCTCATCAGGCACCAAGTTTGCAACCTTTGCCTTTTGAACATGTTCATTCAAAAGAAGCTAAAATATTTGCCTGCAGCAATCTCTGTTTCCTATTTTTGGTGTAGCCAAAATAAGAAGAAACTATATGCCTTTGTCATGGCCCTTTTTTTAAAGTTAGTTTTAAGCTGATAATTTGAATATTCAAAAACTTGTGATTAAAGTTAGTTTAGTTTCATTGCCTTAACTTTCGATTAAATCTTGTGTTGCAAATTGATGATGCCTTTTAACTCATTCCTACTTTGATCCCAGTCCCTATGCTACTTCTACTACATGCCACCCTTTTCCTCTTTATGAGAAGAGAAAAAACAAAGATCTGCACTTTTTGCAGGTTCTTTGTTCTCTTTTGGATTCTTCTTTGTTTCCTCCGACAACTTATAAGGACCATGAGATTCTCATTCTCATTCTCATGTTAACAACGACATCATTAATACTAATACTAGTATATGGTCCCAGCTCAAACACCCCTTATTATGTTTTCTATGCACCACTCGTGTTTGTAAAAATAGGGTAGTGAAAATCATCCTCATTTGAAGCTTGTGTTTTGGGGGGTTGTTTGGTTTGGTGGGGTGAAGTTTATGTGAAGTTTTTTTTTTTTTTTTTAAGGTTGTTTGGTTTGGTATATTGATAAATCAATGTATTTGAATGTATATCATATCTAGATACATTTTGTTATCAGTAGGTATTTGAATGTATTTGGGTTTAGTGTGAGTACAATGCATCCATTGCTTTTTTATCTTTATATATATTACACAATTGCCTTTGTATTATAGAAGCTTGCAGTTTTATGTGCCATAGCTGTGAGGTTGAGTAGCATATCTCTTTATTGTGAATATGCATTCTCATCAATCTTAAGGGTTCCCCCCACAATATGTGCAATTACTCTGCGTAGTGTTTTAAAATTGTATATCGTTGATCTGTCTTTAAGATATATGGCTGAATGATTGTGGTGACAAAATCTTGTTTGTATATTATTTCTTTTTGTCCTTCATTTTCATATGCTAACAAAGGTCTTGAATTCATTAATTCAATTTCCATTTTCAGGTCTCCTTCTCCTCCTCTTGCAAGATCTCGATCAAAGTCAAGATGTCCTGTTAGTTATCGAAGAAGGAGAAGGTGTCGTTCCTACTCTCCTGCTCGCTACAATAGGGATCGTCAGTCCAGATCACCAGTCAGGTCCCATCATTATTCAAGCTATGAAAGGGATCGAAGGTCCTATAGAGACATCAGAGAACACAGTGAAAGAAGCAGAAGACAGGATTCAGATAGATACCTTGATCGGCATTCATTTGCTTCAAGAAGGAATAGGAGTAGGAGCGTGAGCCCTCATTCAAGGAAATCACATTGAACTGGATCTATTTCTCCAAAACATCACAGAGAAAGTTCACCTCATAGAGGAAGGAAAGAATCACGTGCTGATTCTGGATCCCCAAGTCATCACAGAGGTAGTAAGTCATCTCCCAAGATTGATGAAATCAAACAAAAGAGCAAAAGACGTTTAAGATCAGTTTCTTCAGATGATAATAGGCTTCAATCCAGCAAAAATGAAGAAATTTTGCATGGAAAATCTAAAAATAGAGAGAGAAGACGGTCCAGGTCAGTATCTGTCGAGGAGAAGCCTTATATCTTGCATGAAAAGTAGTTGCTAACAGAGAAGTCTTATATCATTTAATGTGATTTTCATTTTTCACACACTTTGCTTTTCATTTTGTTTAATGCAGTTATCCTGGGCTCTTGGGTACATTGTTGCAACTCTTTTTTTCGCAGTTGTGGAGATGTCAATTGAAATAATTGTTCTCTCATTCGGCCAAGATTCTGAAGAGCACCAAGGGCTAGCCCAGTATGCTCCACCCATTCTCATTGAAACTCTTGGTGACCATAATGAGGTGCAGAGACTTACACAAGGACCGCAGTGAAGTGTGTCCATCGAATTTGCTTATGATGATAAGATTTTAGATGTTTTTGCTACCCCTTGTATATATGTCTTGATCATATACATTTTTTAACAAAGGTCATTGTGGGGTTATCTCTTGATAAGTTGGGTTATTTAGATTTACATATACCAAGCTATGAGCACAAACATAATTATTGTACTATGTAATATAATCTTTTTCCAAAAGTACATCTCAGAACATGAATTAATTATAAGCTTTCTTTGTTTAGTGTAAGTTCTGCTACAGAATCTCAAATTTCTTTACATTCAAAATAATGCAGGTGATAACAATTTTATTTAAAAAGTTTACGATAGTTTTTTGCTTGTCCAAGATATGTCCATTCTAATTCCAGAAAAAGCAATATGAAGTCTGCAATTCATTGTAGAGAAATAGCTTGAAATATTGGTTGATTGAAGCCATCAGTTTTCTTATCTGAGAGTTACTAGTTGTGTGTCTCTTAAAAGTGGTATGAAAATCAGATAGAGTCGTATGTAGGCTGCCAATGTAGTTGCTCTGAATCTTTGAATAATGAAGTCTGTTTTTCACTGGGTCATCGATACGTTGATGGACTTTGAATGGGGCTTATCTGCATATGGATTAGTGTTCCTTTTTAGCTAATGGAGTAACTCCAATTTGCAACACATTGTAAGCTAATGGTCCCCATCTCTTTGAACCCACAGTGATGTCACCTTCAAATCTATTTGGTTACACTACCATAAATCCTATTATTATATTAATACAACTTAGATCTATTTTCTTCCACACAAAGTAATCAAAATTTTATGATATTACAATCTTGAATAAATAAATCAATTTAAAACTGTCTATTAACAAGTTATTTTTACAATATAAAAATCTTGAGAAAGTATAGGGAGCCAATGACCTAAGCATACAATGTGTACAATGAAGGTTTGGAAAGTATTAGAGATATTATTATTAGTGTTACATTGTCTTCTCAAGTTACGCTTTTGGGATGAGTGGTTTCAGGGCATGGTATAAAAATTCCAGATCCGGAAGGTCAAACTTTGGTGAATCCAAAATTAGTTTTTTATAACATGTGATGTTTATTATCCCTGGTATCCGGATGGTTATCTCTGGAATCCGGATGGTTATTCTGCATAGTATAGGTGATGTTCATTTGATTCATAAACCAAAGATTTAGCCCACACATTGTACACTTAGGCCATTGGCTCCCTAGCACTACTCAAAAATCTTAAGATTTTATATATTTTTCCAATATAAAATCATTGTTTACTCAAACCAACATGAATGAGGTTAGAATACTGTAAGAAAACAACCACAATTTTGAAAAATAAAAGGGGATAATGAAAACAAAAAAGGGGTCACAATCAACGGGTGCAAGAGGAAATGTGGTGAAAGCGGTGATCATAAAAAAACGGTTGATTTTTGAAGCTCATGAGTCATGATGCTCAACAGTCAACGACCCATAGGTACAACTTCCATTAATTAACAAACTCATCATGAAGCCCTTCTTTTACAGATTCTTGATTCTCCTTGCTCTGTTTTCTCTCGTGGAATCTTCTTCGTCATGCAGCAACAACAACAACAGAGACCACGAGCTTGTCATAAAAGCCTTCCAATATGTGTCTGGATTCAAACCTTCATGGTTCCTAACAACACGCCAACCTTCTTCTTCTTCTTCTTCTTCTTCCAACTGTTCGGTAGAAGAGTCATCTCCCATTATTAAGAACATAGAGCTTCCTTCACTATAACTCTCTGACCAATCTGCTCAACATAAGCTATAAAATCACAAGCTTCTTCAAATATGCTGCTGATGTTACAGTCTTCATTGTCACTCACCTGTTTTCCAGTAACATTAGTACTAGTAACCAAAAAGGAATAAAAGAGAGAACATAACCCCAATATCAAGCACTTATATCTTTAAAAATAGGAGGGGGAAGAAAATGATAAATATGATTCATGATTATGCCTATTGAGAATTTAAATTAGCTCCAAAAGATCTTTAAAAATTAGTTTTTATAATATGATCTCTAAAAGATCATGTTTTGTATTGCTTGGGGTTCCAATTTCTATGATATTTAATTGTATCTTCATTGTATTCAAGAGTACTGGTGCAAGAGATTGCATCCAAAGAATGTATGTGAAAAGGTGTTCAGGCAACCCCCTTTGCGTGAATTTTAAGAAAAAGAAAATTTAAAGGGCATGATTTTACTCTTACAAAGCAGAAGGCTACTCTTATACAGGCTGCGGATTCAACTGGCAATAAAATTCAATATGACTGTCCCGGTTTTCTTCCTAATAGGCGTCAGGTAAAGCTATTCAATATATTGATGTCCCTCTTAAGTTCTAGCTTTTGAGCCTTTGGTGTCAATATTAGACTTGTACTCTTCTTTATTTTATTGCACCTAAAAATAATGATCAAACTGTAAAAGAAGCAAATGTGCTATATAGTATTTCCATTTAGTTGATGGTGTTAGGATATTTTGTTTTGGCAAATAATAATGATCTATAATGGTTCAATAATAGATAAAACTAGTACAGATTAAGCAGGTCAGTTTCCAGATTTTGAAGCAATAACTAACTAAAACTTCTCATAAACTAAATCATATGATAAATTTCTTGTCCACGAAATTGGAGAGTAAAAATTCATGGATGAGTTAAAAGCCATCATCAATTTGCAACACTAGATTTAATCGAAAGTTAAGGCAATGAAACTAAACTAACTTTAATCACAAATTTATGAATATTCAAATTATCAGCTTAAAACTAACTTTAAAAAAAGGGCCATGACAAAGGCATATAGTTTCTTCTTATTTTGGCTACACCAAAAATGGGAAACAGAGATTGCTGCAGGCAAATATGTTAGCTTCTTTTGAATGAACATGTTCAAAAGGCAAAGGTTGCAAACTTGGTGCCTGATGAGCATTACAAATCTGATTGCACATAGCTTTCACTTGTGATTTCGAATTTGGTGAAACTCCCTAACAAATAAATGTATAAAAATGACAAGAAAACAACTCAGGGACCCATTAAAAGCCCAAGAAACATTACCATAAAAAAAAAGAAAAAGAAATGAGAGTTAAGATAATGCCATTTCTGACTTGGGTGTGACTAAATCAAACCAAAAATAAAGAAGATTATGCTTCTGAGTTAGGTTTTGTGTTGAATTAACACTTTATATACTATGTCCTTATATACTTCCACTAAAAAAAATTATAACAAATAAATCTATATATCTTCTATTGATAAAAAAATAATCTAGATAACAAATTTTACAAGTATCAATACAAATTGAAGGAAGGCCACAAGTTCTCGTCAAGTTGAAATCACAATAAATAAACCAATCATCTCGCAAAGAACCTCACAACACCTGCCACGTGTCAACCTTCCATTACATCTCATAGATTTCATTGGATGAGATTCTATCACGGTCCATCCGCAACTTAACAGTTATATCCTCATTCGATTCTTTGTCCTTAGTACTCCTGTGGTTACTCCTCAGCCTCAAAGTACACTCACATACACACACCAACTGCTTGGGATTTTGCTCCAAAGAAAAGAAAAAAAAAATGGCTGCAGAAATGGCCCTTGTGAAACCAATCTCCAAGTTTAGCAACACCACACCCAAATTTGGCACCAGAAGAATTGGTTCATACTCCAAATTCAGCACCATAAGAATGTCCACAACAACACCAACACCTCCAGCTGCATCAACCTCAACAAAGCCAAGCAAGAAGGGTAAAACTGCCATAAAGGAGACACTGTTGACACCAAGATTCTACACAACAGACTTTGATGAGATGGAGATGCTGTTCAACACTGAGATAAACAAGAACTTGAACCAGGATGAGTTTGTGGCACTGCTCCAGGAGTTCAAGACTGATTACAACCAGACACACTTTGTGAGGAACAAGGAGTTCAAAGAGGCTGCTGACAAGATTGACGGTCCACTCAGACAGATCTTTGTTGAGTTCCTTGAGAGGTCTTGCACTGCTGAATTCTCTGGTTTCCTCCTTTACAAGGAGCTTGGAAGGAGGCTCAAGGTCTGTGTGTGTTTGCTCTTTCTAGTTTCTTTATTTCCAGGAAAATGCAATTCACCATGTGAACTTTAGTTTTGGGCATTGAAAAAAATTGCGATGTAATTTTGTCAATACAGCATATAAAAGTGCACTATTGGTGTTAAATTCTAATTAGTACTAGGATTTTGGATCTATATTATTTGGGTAGCTTAATGTGACTCTTAAAAGATAAGCTTGAGAATGCCATTTCTATTTGAGTTTCATTCTTGTCTTACAAGGAAGCAGAGCTTTCTTTGCCAATGCATTCTTCGAGATGTGTTGTTTGTACTCATTTTGACTAGTTCACTGAATCAAAGTGTGATTGGCTCGGTTTTGGAAGTAAAATGAGCATGCAAAACATTTCTAAGTCTTTATTTCTTTGTACACTTTTGGGCTTTCTATTTATGAGACTGATGAATTGCTTCGGATGTTGAAATCGCAGAAAACCAATCCTGTCGTGGCTGAGATTTTCTCTCTGATGTCTAGGGATGAAGCCAGACATGCTGGGTATGAAAACACTACATATTTGTTCTTCTTTCCTTCAATTTATTGTTTCATGTCTTATGCTGAATGGCCTTATCCTTTTGATTCTATACAGATTTCTGAACAAGGGTTTATCTGATTTCAATTTGGCTTTGGACTTGGGCTTCCTTACAAAAGCTAGAAAGTATACATTCTTCAAGCCAAAGTTTATCTTCTATGCTACATATCTGTCTGAGAAAATCGGATACTGGAGATACATAACCATATACAGACATCTCAAGGAGAATCCTGAATACCAATGTTATCCCATTTTCAAGTACTTTGAGAACTGGTGCCAGGATGAGAACAGACATGGAGACTTCTTCTCTGCTTTGATGAAAGCACAGCCACAGTTTTTGAATGACTGGAAGGCAAAACTATGGGCTCGATTCTTCTGTCTATCGGTAATTTTTTGCTTGTGTAGAATTTGATTCTTACTTTTACCCTTGGATTGTTAATTAGATTCTTAATGTAACCATAATATACGTTCCAATTTATTTAAGGTTAAGCTGCTATATAGAATATAATAGATAATCAAGAGTTTATAAGGGAAAAGTGTGTATATGGAACACTACATTTACATGTAGATCAAACCCAATAGCATCCATCAATGTCAAGTACATCCAAGATAATTTCATTCACATATGAATTTCTTGTGTCATGAATCGGGTTATGCCTGTCAAAAAGATCTTATTTGTGGTATCTTTCATCATCCTTCGTAATCTTTAAAATGTAATTCTCGAATTTGTTCATGCAGGTTTATGTCACGATGTATCTCAATGATTGTCAACGCACAGCTTTCTATGAAGGCATTGGACTCGACACAAAAGAATTTGACATGCATGTCATCATTGAGGTTAGCTTTTAATTTCAAATTAGCAGCAGTAGTCACTATTGATGTTCAATTAATTTTTTGTTCGTAAGTTTCTATTCTCCATAATGAAATCGACATCTGTTTCTACTAATTGTCCAGTACAAACTGATGAACATAAATACTAACTTGCGAAAAAGCAAGAAAGAAATTTGCAGCCTTAAGTTCCCTTAAAAACACATTACAAATGAGAGCTGCTCAACAAAGAACTAACTTAGACTTCATTAATTTCAAGATATTACTCAAGCTTCATTCCTTGATTGTTTTATGCAGACCAACCGCACAACAGCTCGGATTTTCCCAGCTGTTCTTGATGTTGAGAACCCGGAGTTCAAGCGGAAATTGGACCGGATGGTTGAGATAAACGAGAAGCTTCTAGCCGTTGGTGAGAGTGATGACATTCCGGTGGTGAAGAACTTGAAAAGGATTCCACTTGTTGCCGCCCTGGTGTCTGAACTCTTGGCAGCATATCTAATGCCACCCATTGAGTCAGGATCTGTAGATTTGGCAGAGTTTGAACCACAGCTTGTGTACTGAAGTTATGCATAAAATTCCCTTATTTACTTTTGATCTCCATCATAATGTTCATTATGGGTTCTATTAGTATTGCTGCCAAAAGTTGGTTGTACTAGACAGTGAGGAAACATTTACAATATTGACTTATTGAGGTCCCTTTCTAGTTATAATGTGTTCTACCGTATCTTCTACTTTTTAATTTCTCTTTTTCTTATTCAAAGTTCACTAGAAATTAGAAGTATCTTTATGAAGTACTTAATAAGATATGATCCTTTTCCTACAATCTTAAATTGGAAGGTCTAACAGTAGAATTTAAGGTACTTAATTAGAAGTCCCCTTATGAAGTACTGCACATTGATCTTTTTGTTTAACGTAGAATTTAAGGTAGAATTTTCCGTAATCTAGCTCTATAATAATGTATCCTCAGGTTATAAAGGTGTTACAAAACAATTCCCGAATGATGCATTGAGGTTATAGGTGAACCGAACTTGTGGGATTTATTCAGAAATGCTTTGTGTCCACAAAATCTGATTTATAACAATTGGGTGATCGCTTAATAAACATCGAATGGGAAAAGAAACCGTTTACTTGTATAGAAAAGAAAATTTAAGGTTTGCATTACTTGCAGTATAGAGAAGAAAAATTGTCTTTTAAAAAAATTAAAAAAAAGATGGATTTTACACACTGTTAATGCCCAACAATCTGTTAGGTGGGAGAGTACAACGCGTGAATCATGCATAAGAATCCAAGAGATGCATGCAAGGATTCCAATTAACTCAAGCACTAGAAAATATTTAGAATTGCACAAAAACAATAGCTGCCGCAACACATACTGATTGTTAATCACCTAAGCTTGATGTACATTTATCCCAAACCAACTAGACTACCCAAATATTAATTGAAAGCTAAGGAAGAATCACACATTTAGCACAAAAATAGTAACAAAGCTTAATCCGATTTAGTTTTCGAGGCAGTCTTATCTTGTTTAACCGGCTGCACTAACAATTTGAATGTCCAAACTGCCAATATAGTTGCCTCTATGGGGGCAATCCAGTACACAAGAATGTGCTCCTTTGTTATGTGATCTCCTCTAGCATAAGCCCACCCCATTACCTGAAACATAGTCAAACAATGTTTTAATCTTTGATAAGATAACAATATAGAAGGTTTCTTAGCAAAAACTATTCGAAAGGATTCTCGCAATTTTTAATTTTACACTTGACAAGATAAAGTGTGATCTTTTTGGAGTAGTGTGCTTACAGAGGCAGGGTTCATACAACCACCAGTAAGATCCGAGCCAAGTATATGAAGTGTTAGCTTCGAGAGACTGGATATCCATGTTTTCATGAAGAAACCTCCACGAAGATTCGTGGTGAGACCAAGAGAAATGGTCACAATTGCATATGTTAGTAACCCTTCTGTCAAGGCACCCCGATGAATGTCAGTGTTCAAGCGCGGTCCACGTCCTACTTCAGGAATGGTATCAATTAAAAGCTTAACTCCAATTATAGATCCAAGCACCTGGAGAGAATGAAACCAAGCATATTAGAATGGTAATCTTCCATTCAAGTTGATTTTGATTTTGTAAAATCAAAATGGTTCAACTAAACAAAAGACGTGACATTATGCACAAGTTAGCAATGTTATGTCAAATAACACCCCTGGTTCTTCACACATCAGACATTATCATTGGTTTTCTGTGTGTGCCATCAAATCAACTATGATAAGATATGTATTATAACAACTATCATTAGTACTAGAGTATATGGATTTCCACAGCATGTAGGGTGTGAGGGAAAAAGATCTAAGGAGATTCCTAAACTGATACAGGTTGCTGATGATTGAATTTGTAACTTCCATACTATACGAGTCTATTTTAGTTTAAGAATGATTAAACGTTTATTTTTTCACTTTACAGAAACTTATCCATTTTTGAGACATACAGAAATATACTGAATGCAAAAACTCGTTTATTTCTGGAGGCAACATATATATATTAACTTCCCTTATAAATAATTCAAAGCAACATAAGAATCCAGAAAAAAATGTGAAAATGGTGCGATTGATGAATAGTTTTGTTAAGGGGCAGGGTTTTGAAGAAGGTAACCTGAGCGGGGATCCGGGCAGCAACACAGTAAAAGAAGCTTCGGAAGCCTGCAGAGAAGGCAGAGGACAAAACGGTTAGGGGGTTGTAGGCCCCACCACGTGTGGCATTGGAAAGGAAGGCAAAGACGAACATGGTGGCCACAGAGAGCCCCATCTTCACAATCTCCGCAGCCAGGTGACCGTGATGGCGACCCACTTGCATCACATCGAAGACGAGAATCCTCACAACAACGCCTGACCACACCCACATCGCGGACAGCACAAAGTCCCACAACACCAGCCTCGTCCGCTCTCCCATCTCCGATGTCGACCGTCTCCACTTGGCTACGGTGGCGCTGACGTGGCCATAGATGATGCAAATGAAACCGTGTCCAGGCAATTTTAACTCTTCATCTCATCTCTAGGACGCCAATTTTCTTTTTATGGAAGGAGAAAGTGTGTTGCCAATTTTCTAGTGGGACTCTTCCTTTAAACAGTCCATTTTGTTAAGCATATACTCAAATTGGTCCTACAAAATTTTGCGTCTTACATTTTTGTTTATAAAAAAAAAATATTTATTGAATTTTATAAAAATAAAATATATAAATTTTTATTTTAATTAAATTCATTATTTTTACTCAATCAAATGAATTTTAAAAATTAATGACAAAAAAAATTATATACCTTTTTTTTATAAAATTCA
>NC_029790.2:101931916-101940599 GCF_000816755.2 Arachis ipaensis | reverse complement strand
AAAAATATCCAATATAAAATTCTTTAAAAACTATTTAAGTATATATTCTATTTTTTTTCCTGAGCAGCTGCTTAGAATTAAATGCTCTTCATACATACATTACATATTCAATTAACAGAGATGTTAAGTCCTTTTAGTATCTAATTTCAATTGAATTAGTTTACTAACTTAAAAACATTCATAATAAAAAATTTTAGTTGAAAATGAAGAAAAAAATCTCTTTTTTAGCCCGTGCTTGAATGCTTTTCCGAATATATTTCATATGCAGATAAATTATTAAAATTGTATTAAAAAAAATTGTGCATAAATAAAAAAGATTAGGTTGATCAACAAAGAGATGAGATAACAAATTTTGAAAATTATATTATTACATGATACCGCTATTTATTATTAACAATAAAATTACCGATAGTTCTGTGTCTGTGCATCATAGACGGGTAACAAACTTTTAGGCCCATTTATTAATGTGTTTTTTTTTTTTGAAATTAAGAGTGAAACTCAAACTCACGATCTCTAGGTAAGTACGGAAAGACTATGTCATTTGAACTATAGTTCCTTGAATTTTAAGAAACTATTTAAGTGCTTATGAAGAAGTTAAAAAATAACTTCTCTCATAATAAAAAGATTTTTATCATATTTTTTTTAAAATAAGCACTTTTAGAACTAAAAAACTAAATACAAAATAATTTATTTATAAGCTACTTTTAATATAAGCATTTATTGTTTAAGCTATTTTTTGAAAAAGAACTTAATTAAACTATTTATCTAAAATGGGCCTTAATGTAAACAACTTTTCTCTGACATTTTTCTATGGATTTTGTTTTCTTCTTTGATTTCTCTGTATTTTCTGCATATTTTTTCTCCTTTTTTTTTAATTTTTGCTTTTATGATAAATGTTATTTGATCTGAATTTGTTTTCAATCAAATAGTAAAATCAAGCAGTAAAATCAAATTCGTATAGATTTTTCGTGTTTAAAAATAATGAATGATGCAAGTTCAGATCAGTTGAATCAAGACAAATTGAATTATTATTTTAAATCAAATCAAGTGGATGAGATTTGATTCGTTCTTAATTAATGTAATTTATTAGTAGTTGATGCTTGTGTAGTTATTTTGTCTACAAGTTGAATAATTTCTTTTTTTTTTTGTGAAAATCAGTGTTCATGATTGAAGATTTAAATTTGAATGGAATGTAAAAATTTTGAATTATTGTTTCAATGAATCTATTTATATTATGTTTAATGATAGTTTCGGTGTATTTTAAAACACAATTTGGTGTTAACTAGAATTATTTTCGATGGTTTATATTTTGTTGTGGTCACTTTGATATATGATTTTGTGGTTGATATTGTTGGTTCTTATTCTATACACTCAGTACTAAATGGAATTAGTTATTGGGTTCTTTTTTTAACTTTTATGTGATTTCCATTAACAATGAGCTAATGAAATTCTTTGATTATGAATACAAACACTTTTTGTGTTTTTGTTAGTTTATAATAGTGTCGTGCTTATAATTTTTTTGTGTTTTTTCAGTTTTTGTGTGATGTTGATGAGATGTTTGTCCAAAAAATTGGGATGATTTTTAACATATTTAAAGAAGCTAATTGAATTTTATTGGATTCTATTTTTGGCAAACCGCATAGATTAGATCAGATCTGATTTTGGATTTATTTCTCAAAATCGATCCAATCTAAATTTGATCCAATTCAAACCACATAATGTATAATATATTCAATTTGTTATATATTTTTATATTATTTAAGTATTATTATTATTTAGTGAATATTTTTGGTTAAAAATGACATTTATTTATTTATTTTAACTAACTTATAATTTTATTTCTATTGTTAAGTTATTGTTAGTTTTTCAAATATTATTGAACTTGTTATGTCATTGTTAGTTATTTAAAATTTGATGTTGAGACTTGTTATATATATATATATATATTAATTTACAAAATCGCAAATTCAATACAATCCAAACTATTTGAAATTGGATCGGATTTGATTGGATTCTCAAAAAAAAATATCTAATCTAAACCGCATTGCAAGTAAAATTATGTCCAGATCAAATGAATTTTTTATTTAAAATCGATCCAAATCACACTGCGAACACCCCTAAATCTAAGTTTAAGACAACAATATAAATAATTTATTAATATTAATAAATTATATTCAAATAAAATGAAAGATTATGATTTTGAAATGAATAATTAATAAAATAAATTATACTTAAATGTTACAAGAAAAACTAATAACAACTTTACACCATATGAAGAGTTAAGTCTTAAAGTGATTTTTGAGATTGGACGTTTGCACCGAAAAGAATCCCTATATTTTAACTGCATATAAACGACTAAATCCCCATAGTGGTCCCCCAGATTCAGCCCGTGCACCAATTTTGCCCCTGAGATTCCAATTGCACTGTTTATGTCCCCCAGATTCCGATTCGAGCACCATAATGGTCCTTCGGAGATTTTCCGGCGTGACTCAGCGACAGCGTTGCTTATGTGGCACAGCCACTGCCACGTTGGACGCCGTAGTGTACATATGACGTGGAATGTGTGATAAAATTCCCTAATGTAGTCCCTGTCTTCATTTTTAAACCCTAAAATTTCGTTGGCCTTCCCTCAATGTGGTTCTCTCCATCAACGTCTTGTTCTGCATCTCTTCTGTACACCGATAGCTGTCCCCCATAAGAGGAAGTGGGAGCCATGTTGCAGGAAGTTCCAACCGGTCATCGTCGACGGAGAACTGGAGAAGAAGCACGACGCGAAGCAGGCATGGACGGGTTCCGGACTGGTGTGGCTGTGGTTGTCGCCCGGTGCTAAGGTGGTCTGGGATGGAGTCGCATCCTAACAAGCCCTTCTTTGGTTGCCCCAACTATAATGTGAGTAAAGTTTAATAATTTGTAGCTGATTGAAAATTTTTTTTTTGGTTGATTATTTTGGTTGGTTGCAGACAAGTGGAAAAACATGGTGTGGGTTATTCGTCTGGGCTGATTCTGTGCAAGAGGAGTTGTCTGAAGGAGCTGTTGCAGGAGATGATGATGGTGACAGGAAGATGAACTTTGCATGGCGGATGGGCAAGATGGAGGCAGACATTAGGAATCTGAAATTCATAACTCATGTTCTTAGATTTGGGTTCTTAGTAATTGTTGTTTTTGTAGGATTGGTGCTATTAAAGGGTTGAGAACATGTCAATGTAATGCAGTTTCCAAATTAATGAATGAAACTGTTATGTGGTAACATAACAAGGTTTGTGTAAATCATCTTACTTTGATATAATATAATATCCTGTTGGATGAAGTAAAAGAACTTGTAAATAAGTAACAGCAAGATTGATCCAAACCATGGACAGTATTAATTGATCAATACCAAAATATGGCAAACCATTCATAGTTTTAACACATTACAACCATAAGTAATTGAACAAGTAGCATGACATACTTCATTAGTAATCAACAAAATGAACCATTGTTTAGAGTGAGCGCAGTCATTGTATCTTTTAACAAAAAACAAACACTTGACAAGCAAAATGTCCTAATGTCCTAATATGAAAGTTCACTTCTTTCGGGGGTGCTTAAATCCAGGAGTCGGCACAAACTTCAGAAAATTTGTGAATCGTGAAGCAGTGGCAGAACTCGCACCCTTCATTGGTTCCAGTGCTGTAGAAGGGCCTTCTTCTAGTAGGCAGTTTGGCAGGTCTTGTGGCTGGTTCCCTGGTTACTTCAGTGAACTACACAAATTTCAAACCAGAAATAAATACCAAACATTGTCACTCACTAAACCTTTTTCAGAGTTTTTACTCCATGAATTACAAAGGCTTATTATAGAATTAAAATTGTACCTTTTGAGAGTCTTCTGGTTCAGAACAAATTGGCTGTGACAGATCAATTTCTGATGCTTGACCAATAGGAGCAGAATTGATGGTAATATTAGCATTAGCCGTAGCTGTAGCAGTAGTAGTTGCATTCGGAGTAGCAGTTGCAGTGGCACTGGCAGATGCAGAGGCAGTTGCAGTGTCAGTTGTGGTGGCCTGGGCAGTTGCAGTTGCTTGTGCACTAGCATTTTTAGGGTCTTTAGCAGCCTCTGCTGCCTTTGCAGCAGCCGCAGCATCAGCTGCAGCTTGAGCAGCATCAGCTGCTCTTTTCTTTTCACATCCTCTCTTGGTGTGACCCTTTTGCAAGAAGTACTTACATGTGAAAGGCCGAAGCTGTCTTTTCAAGGCTGTTACTGACTTAGATTTCTTGCTAGAACTTGAGACTTCATCTGAGTCCTTCCTCCTCTTTGTTTGAAGATTCCCTGGCTTCCTCTTGATTGGTGGTGCCAATGGCTTGTTAAACTGACTTTGTTCCCAGAAGGCTTGGCCAGGTATAGGATTGATGTGGTACTTGTATGTTTTCTTGTAAGACTCCATGGTTATCAACTTATGGTAGAAATCCTCTGGGTGCTTGTTGACTCTGGCCAGTGCTGCACAAGCATGAACGCATGGAATCCCTACAAGTCCAGTTTACTTCCAGCTTAGGTTAAATCAAAAATTATTTATAACACTAGTGTAAAATTAAATGAGCAAAGGTAAGTGGTTGGGAGAGAATAACCTGTTAACATCCAGAACTGGCAGGTACATAATCTTTTCCCCAGGTCTACCACATGGTTTGTTGGACGCCCATGGACCTCAAACTTCTCATATCCAGTATCTCCAGACCATATAGCATGCCAATGTCTGGACTCTTTCCTCACCTTTTCTAACCTACTTTTGATTACGGGTGGTAACAGCCCCAGGTGATTGTCCAACTTAACCTTGTTCTTAGCCATAGTCCTCATGACAAACATTCTCACCTCTTCTAGAAGAGTAAGTATAGGCTTGCCCCTTGCTTCTTTGATCTTTGAATTGAAAATCTCACAGGCGTTGTTGCAGATCGAGTCCAATTTCGGGTTGTGCCTGAACTGTGACCTCGTCCATGCCTCCCTTGGCCACTTGTCAAGATACTTCCATGCGTCCTCGTTCAGCCGCTTTATACTATCCATGTATTCCTGAAATTCAACAGTTAATAGTTGGGAAAGAAGTCCATGTAAGCTAACTCCAGTTTCAAAAAAAGTGGCTTTATATACCTTAAACTCTTGAAATGTTGTAGCTCTAGCACACTCCCATAACAGTCCCCTAAGCTCCAGGTCCTTTCACTGCTTATTGAAATTTCGCCACAAGTGCCAGACACAGAATCGGTGTCCCACATTAGGCATCACGGCTTTCATAGCAGGCAGTAATCCCTGAAGATATCAAGCATTATGTTACCATAATAGTCCCTAACTTTGAAAATCGATCACCATAATAGTCCCTAACTTTGCACAATCGTTCACCATAATAGTCCCTAACTTTGAAAATCGATCACCATAATAGTACCTAACAGCACACCATCATGGTATAGTACATAATCAAACAATTAGATAAGAGCAGTATTCACAGTATAGCAGCAGACACTAACAGCACACCACAGTATATACTATAAAGGTATCATCACAATTGTATCAAACAATTATATCTTAGGTATCATCAAAATATGGCAGTATACTGCACTATATGCACTACATCAAGCTAACACAGTTTTACACATTTAAACTTATGTGAGAGTAAGGATTAAGGTTTCAGTAAGAAATTACCTTTTGCATATCAGAGATGAAGTTCCACCCACGGGTCTTGTAGTCTCCAAGATCCTCATGTAGCAACTCTAGAAACCACTTCCAATTCTCAAAGTTCTCCACTTCCACAACTGCCCAGGCAATGACATAGACATGATGATTAGCATCTTGTCTAACAGCCGATAGAATTTTCCCCCCGAAAATAGTTTTTAGAAAAGCCCCATCAAGTCCAATTAACGGACGACAGCCAGCCTTGAAACCTGACTTGCAGCCACTCAAGCAGACATACATCCTCTCAAATATGACCTCACCACTAGGCTGTGGCTTTGTGCATATCTGAACAATTGATCCCGCGTTTATTTTCAATAGTGTTTCACCATAGTCCCTAAGCATAGCATATTGCTCCTTGGCATCTCCATAGACTATATTTCTAGCATCACACAGTGCCCGTGATATAGAGTTCCTATTGAGCGACAAGTCATATTTCGTCTTGAAATATGTTGTAACCTTACAGTTTCTGAAATTGGGATATTTCCTTAGTTTTTTTACCAACTTACCTGCAACCCAATTTCTATTTGCTGCCTCGTTTTTATCCTCTCGTGGACAAGTGTGGTCATTGAAGAAAGTCTTAACTTGCCAGCAACTGTCTTCGTGGTCCCTTGATGCGTACACAACCCACTTGCAATCCTTCACCTTACATACTGCCCTCACCCTTTTACCATCGTTCTTCCTAAACCTCATCCGTCTCCCTTCTTGTATAGTGAACTCCCTCACTGCCTCTTTGAACTCCCACTTAGTATTGAACTTCATCCCGACTTCTAAATGTAGTTCCCCGAACCTAGCACCCTGTCTAAACACCGGAAATACATCCTCTGAACTTTCTTCTCCAACCAGCTCATCCTCTGAATTAGGTGGTGTTTTCATCTCCAAAGAGTGCCACGAATTGCCAATGAGAACACAGCTCTCTCAACTCATTATCAGAGTCTAAACGCCTCAAACATACTTCCAGGCTCATCCCAGGGACCTGCCACCAAACCTCCTTCATGGTCTCATAGCCTAGCTCTTTGAAGTAATTTCTCAGGTAGAATACATCCAACCTGTCCACATCCAGATCACCCAAACAATGCCTATTGTCAGGTGTGTATGTCCATCTCCCATCCTTCCCCCTCTCAAAATTTCTCCCATGATGAAACATTATGTCTAACAATTCGGCGTTCATCTGCAACATAACAGAGAAAATGCTTAAAATTTACCACGCATGCAACACAAAAACAACAAATAACTTAGATATTACACACCACCAGAGATTAACCCCTGTTCTTTTCACAAGAAACAGAGAATGCATTACTGGTTTGAAGAAGAAAAAAACTAAAACCCTAACAGGCAGTGGATTCTAACACAAACTACATGCATCATGTTCAAGTAACTTAACAATCGGCCATATCAGGAATGAAACATGATCCAAAAAATTCAAAAAAATATAATAAAATTTGTACCTTGAAGCTAGCTTAAACGGTTCTTCAGTCGATGCTTCAATGGTGAACCACAAACCTTCTCCCAAGTTCGTTACAGCAATGTTAAGAAACCAGGCAGCAGTGCCCTTGCCTGTCGCTACTGCTTATGGAGGAGGAGACCAAGCGTTGAGAGAGGTGAGAAAATATGGAGGAGAAGACGTAACGAATACCAAACCCTTTGCCCAAGTTACTACTACTCTCACTGGATCAAAACGGCGACGTGTGGGCTTTCAATCGTTTTGCCCCATGAAACGACGTCGTTCTGACTCTCCAACGTGGCAGTGGCTGTGCCACATAAGCAACGCCGTCGCTGAGTCACGCCGGAAAATCTCCGAAGGACCATTATGGTGCTCGAATCGGAATCTGGGGGACATAAACAGTGCAATTGGAATCTCAGGGGCAAAATTGGTGCACGGGCTGAATCTGGGGGACCACTATGGGGATTTAGTCGCATATAAACGTTCTTGAAATTAAAAAAGTTGCACTACGTTAGTTCTTTCTCCTTTTCCACTTTCTTCCCCTATGAATGACCTAGCATATCTTTTTTACGCTGAATTAGACAAAATAATGTTGCTTTAATTTTGGCACTAACTACTTTATAAAACGACCATTTAATTTTAATGGTCATACATTTTTTGTGTGGCATAAGATGTTTTGTAGTTTATTGACTTAAATGATTTCGTTTCATCAAACATTAGCGTCAAAACTAAAGCAATATTGTTTCATTTAGACTTGATTTGGTAAAGTTTTTATTTTTTAAAAGTAGCTTATAAAAATTAGTTCTTAAAAGATAATTTTTTAAAAGTTGTAACATTTATGTTTGGTAAATTAAATTAAAAATATTTTTCAACAAATATAAATAACAATAAGTAATTTTGGTAAAATAATTTTTAAAATTTTAAAATATTTTAAAAAACTTCACTTTAGATATTTTTAAAAGTACCTCTATCTTTAAAAACTATAGTCACAAGTACATAATCTTTTTTATTTATCAAATATAAAATAAAAGATACTTTTAAAAAGTTTAAGCATCTTTATTTTTAAAAAATTTTACCAAATTAAATATTAATTTAGCATAGAAAAATATGTATCAAGTCGCTCCTAACATGACAAACAACTTGTAGAAAAGGGGGTAAAGATCAATATAGTGCAATTTTTTTAATATAAAAAACTTTTATGATGTAATTAAAAGTTTAAAGATCTTTTTAATACAAGCAGTTAATTTTAAATATTATTTTGGGACTTAACTCCTATGCGAGCCGGAGCCACAATAATCAAACAAATATTTATATCATCATATCAAATATTCTCAAAAAATAAAAATAAAACAAAAAACCCAACAAAAAAACCTTGCTACAACGTATAATTGCAACTATAGTCCTAAGTTTTATTATCAATAGGCTTAGAGGTTTCTTAACTTACATAACTCTGTTATAATAGCATCAATTTAAATAGATCAAATTCTTATAAAGTGAAAGAGTAAGAAAAATAATAGAGTAACTTATTAAAATAGTATTT
Source organism: Arachis ipaensis (assembly GCF_000816755.2). Taxonomy (NCBI): domain Eukaryota; kingdom Viridiplantae; phylum Streptophyta; class Magnoliopsida; order Fabales; family Fabaceae; genus Arachis; species Arachis ipaensis. The sequence goes on along the minus strand of NC_029790.2, from coordinate 101,931,929 downwards.
GAAACTTTATAAT
>NC_029790.2:101923003-101931797 GCF_000816755.2 Arachis ipaensis | reverse complement strand
ATAATAAAATGGACAATTAATCATTTTTAAATTAAAATAATAAAATTCACATATAATGAAAGTATCAATTCAATTATAATTAACCTCTTATTTTATTATTTTACCAATATTATCACTTTAAAAGATCTAAATTCAACTTAAAAAAATCTTAAATTTAGGTTTAGTTGAGTAAAATTTTTACTTTTCAAAAATAACTTATAAAAGTTAATTTTTAAAAGATGATTTTTTAAAAGATATAGCATTTATGTTTGGTAAATTAAATTAAAAATAGCTTTTAATAAACATAAACAATAATAATTGTCTTTGGTAAAATAACTTTTAAAATTTAAAAATATTATAATAGATATAAATGTAAACATTAAGTTTGAAAATTAGTTAACATATAAGGTTATATTAGACTTTTAGATTTTGAAAAGCACAACCAACTTTAAAAAACTCTATTTTAATTTTTAGGTGCTTTCAAAAGTACTCTAATTCTTTAAAAGGTGTAACCACAAGTACGTGGTCTTTTTGATTTACCAAAGGAGCTTGACCTTTAAAAAAATACAAACACCTCTTCGAAAAATTTTACCAAATCAAGCCTTACTTAATTATAATCTCTAATTTTTCTAAATAATTAAATCTTTATTTAAATTTTAGTGCCTTTACCGCAAATACTAATCTAAATACATCTGGCAACAAACACAACTATTTTGAAATTAAACATTTTAACATTACTAATATTTTTTATTTTTCTTAAAAAAATCTTATAACAAACTTACAAGTTATAACTCATTTTATTTAAAAAACTTTTTCTTCCAACATACATAAGTGAATTATGTTGTGATAAGATAAAAATGGTCAAAGTGGATACCCATTAATATAGGCGTCTGATTTTATTCTCAATACTTTACTTCTCAAGACAAACCAAAAAGCAACCCATAAACACTACACAGCAATAATAAAACAAATACTTTTCTCTCTTTTTTTTTATAAAGCACTTCTTTACTTTCTTCACGTAGTTTTTCTATTTTTACTTTATTTATTACCTCTTCCTTATTTATTTATTTATTTAGTTATTTTATAACACGTTATCAGTACGACACTCTGATCAAATTTTTAGGAAGACTCAGATAACAAATTTTTATTATGTCGAAACTCTCTCATCTTGAATTCAATGCTCTTGATATATCTTGAAACAATTATTTATCATGGATATTAGATGCTGAAATCCATCTTGATTCAATGGATCTTGGAGATACCATTAAGACTGAAAATAATGCATCCCAAAAAGATAAAGCTAAAGCCATAATTTTTCTTCGTCGTCATCTTGATGAAATATTAAAAAATGAATATATTACATTAAAAGATCCTGCAGATCTGTGGAAAGACTTTAAAGAAAGGTATAATAATCAAAAGACGGTGATACTTCCTCAAGCCCGATATGTTAGAGAAAACTTTCTCGATCTTCCATGTCTCGAATGTGCTCCTGTAGCAGCAGTATCGAGAAAAAGAAATAAAAAATATTCTGAGTTAATTTCTTGCCTTCTTGTTGCTGAACGCAATAATGAGCTACTTTTGAGAAATCATGAAGCGCGCCCATCTGGCGCCGCCCCATTTCCTGAAGTAAATGCGGCAAATTACCTCAGAAGAGGTAAATGGCAAGGTTTTAAAATAAGAAAATTTATGGAAGGAAAAGAAATTATATTCAAAAGAGAGGATCTCACCAGAAGTGGGATAAAGAAAGAAATATCGGGTAGAATAAATCAACAGGTGATAAGTGTTTCCGTTGTGGTGGAAAGGGCCATTGGTCACGTACCTGCCGTACCCCAAGGCACCTAGTCGATCTTTACCAGGCATCTTTGAAAAAGGACGACAAGGAAAAAGAGTCAAATTTCGTTTCAAACGATGCTGAAAATTCCACCACTCATTATGATGTATATGATTTCTTTGAGGATCCTGAAGGAAATATTGACTATTTGATCAATGATGGAATAGTTTGATATGTTTATGTGTTTGTTAAGTATTTATGTGAATAATTTTACTGTGCATGTACTTCTACTCATTTTATTATTATTATCATTTGTCTTTGAAGAAAAATGGCAAGGACATATCCTGAAGATATTTGCCTTGCGGATAGTGCAAGTTCGCACACTATTCTTAAAAGTGATATATATTTTACCCATCTTGTGCGAAAAGAAGAATATGTTAATACTATTATTGGCTCATGTAATATGATAGAAGGCTCCGGAAGAGCTATAATTTTGTTTCCTGGAGGAACAAAATTTATAATAAATAATGCACTATTATCTATCAAGTCTCTGAGGAACTTGTTGAGCTTTAAAGATATTCGCCGAAATGGATATCATATTAAGACTATGAATGAGGGAAGTCATGAGTATTTATGCATCACAACTCATGATTTAAATAAAAAGGTTATATTATAAAAGTTGCCCTCACTTACATCTGGGTTATGTTATACCAAGATTAGTGCAATTGAATCACATGTCACTGTAAACCAGAAGTTTACTAACCCAAATGAATTCATAACTTGGCACGACCGATTGGGTCATCCGAGAACAACCATGATACGAAGAATTATTGAAAACTCACATGGACATTTACTAAAGAACCATAAGATTCTTAAATCTAGTGAATTTTGTTGTGCTGCATGTTCTTAAGGGAAGTTAATTTTAAGGCTATCACCAGTAAAGATTGGATTTGAGTCCCCTGAATTCCTAGAAAGGATTCAAGGTGATATATGTGGACCTATTCATCCACCATGTAGATCTTTTAGATATTTTATGGTCCTGATAGACACATCTTCGAGATGGTCACATGTGTGCTTATTGTCTTCTCGCAACCTGGCGTTTGCGAGATTACTGGCTCAAATTATTCGATTAAAAGCACAATTTCCAGAAAATCCAATCAAAGCAATTCCTCTTGATAATGCTGGTGAATTTAATTCCCAAGCTTTTGATGCTTATTGTATGGCTAATGGAATAAGTGTTGAACATCCAATAGCTTATGTTCACACATAAAATGGGTTAGCAGAATCGCTTATAAAACGCCTCCAATTAATTGCTAGACCCTTCCTTATGAGAACAAATCTCCCAACCTCAGTCTGGGGCATGCTATTTTACATGCCGTAGCACTTATTCGTTTGAGGCCAACGGGTTACCATAAGTTCTCTCCTATGCAATTAGCTTTTGGCCAGCAGCCAAATGTTTTCCATTTAATAATTTTTGTGTGTGCAATATATGTTCCCATTGCACCACCTAATCACACTAAAATGGGACTCCAAAGAAAATTGGAGATATATGTTAGATATGATTCTCCCTCTATAGTGAGGTATCTTGAGATACAAACTGGGGATATATTTAAAGCCCGATTTGCGGATTGTCATTTTGATGAATCAAAATTTTCAACATTAGGGGGAGAGAATAAGCTTCTCGAAACGGAACTTAATTGGAATGTATCATCGTTGATGCATTTAGATCCTCGATCAGGGCAATGTGAACTAGAAGTTCAAAAGATTATACATTTGCAAAGAATAGCAAATGAATTGCCTGATGCATTTTCCGATACAAAGAGGATAACCAAATCTTATATACCAGCGAAAAATGCCCCAATTCGAATTGATGTCCCAGTTGGACAAATTGCCACCGAAGCAAATACGCGCCACAAGCGTGGCAGGCCTGTCGGTTCCAAAGACAAAAATCCTCGAAAGAGAAAAGAGGTAAATACTATTCCTGTTGAAAAAGACATAGTAGAGATACATGTAGTTGTCCAAAATTCTGATATAATTTTAACGCTAGAAGACGTTCAGGTACCTGAAAATTGTGAAAATGACGAGATCTCGATAAATTATGTCTTTACAGGAGAGAAATGGGACCGAAATAAGACAATTGTCAATGAAATATTTGCATATAATGTGGCGTTAAATATCATGCATGAAAGTAAGGATCTTGAGCCAAGATCAATCGAAGAATGTCGACAAAAGAATGATTGGCCAAAATGGAAAGAAGCCATGAAGGCTGAATTAGACTCACTTGCAAAACGTGAAGTCTTTGGACCTGTAGTCCGTACACCTGAAGATGTAAAACCTGTTGGATACCGATGGGTATTTGTGAGAAAACGAAATGAGAAAAATGAAGTTATGCGCTACAAAGCCCGACTTGTGGTACAAGGTTTTTCACAAAGGCCCAGTATAGATTATGAAGAAACGTATTCCCCTGTAGTAGATGCGATAACATTGCGTTATTTGGTCAGTTTATCTGCATATCATAAACTACATATGCATTTAATAGATGTGGTAACAACTTATTTATACGGCTCATTAGATTGAGATATCTATATGAAAGTCCCTGAAGGACTAAAGATATCTAAACCATCCAATGAATATTCACAAGGGTTATACTCAGTCAAATTGCAAATATCTTTATACGGTCTAAAGCAATCTGGACGAATGTGGTATAATCGTCTTACTGAGTATCTAGCCAAAAACGGATTCAAGAATGATGATATCTGCCCCTGTGTTTTCATAAAGAAATCTGCATCTGGATTCATTATAATTGCTGTGTACGTTGATGATTTAAATATCATTGGAACTCCTGAAGAGATTCCAACAATTATAAAAACTCTAAAAGACGAGTTTGAGATGAAAGATCTTGGAAAGACTAAGTTTTATCTCGGCCTGCAGATCGAGCATATAAAAAGTGGGATCTTTATTCATCAAACAACATACACAGAAAAGATCTTGAAGAGATTTTATATGGATAAGTCACATCCATTAAGTACCCCAGTGATCGTAAGATCTTTGGATGTGGAGAATGATCAATTCCGTCCTAAAGAAGAAAATGAAGATATCATTGGTCCTGAAGTACCATATCTTAGTGACATTGGAGCACTAATGTATCTTGCTAATAATACACGACCTGATATATCATTTGCTGTGAATTTACTAGCAGGATATAGTTTCTCTCCAACCAGAAGACATTGGAGTGGAATCAAATAAATCTTTCGATATTTTCATGGAACGGTTGATATGGGATTGTTTTATCTATATGAATCCAAGTCACAACTAGTTGGCTATGCAGATGCTGGATACTTGTCTGATTCACATAAAGGGAAATCTCAAACAGGATACTTGTTCACATATGGTGAAACGACTATATCATGGAAGTCCACGAAACAGACGATAGCAGCAACCTCCTCTAATCATGCTGAAATACTAGCGATACATGAAGTTAATCGCGAGTGTTTTTGGCTGAGGAGTGTGATCCAATATATTCTGTCATCATGTGGACTGGTTGATCAGAAGATAGCTCCAACTGTCCTGTTTGAAGATAATACAGCATGCATTGCTCAACTTAAAGGCGGATATATCAAAGGTGATAAAACAAAGCATATTTCTCCCAAATTTTTCTTCACTCATGATCTTTAAAATCAAGGGATAATTAATGTCCAACAGATCCGCTCAAGTGACAATCTGGCAAATTTATTTACAAAGTCACTCCCAAAATCCTCCTTTGAAAGATTAGTACATGAGATTGGGATGCGCCGATTTCGAGATATCAACTGATGTTGACAAGAGAGGGAGACTGTACTCTTTTTTTCTTTGGTCAGGTTTTTTTTCCATTGAGTTTTTCTTGACAAGGTTTTTAATGAGGCAGTCCCTATCACTAAAGGATATTGTACTATTTTTCCTTCACTAAGGCTTTTTTCCCACTGAGTTTTTCTTTAGTAAGGTTTTAACAAGACAATAATCCTAAATGGATATCCAAGGGGAGTGTTGTGATAAGATCAAAATGGTTAAGGTGGATGCCCATTAATATGGGCGGCTGGTTTTATTCTCAATACTTCACTTCTCAAGGCAAACCAAATTAATGAAGTTGAAAAATGTAAAACTTCTTTGCCTATAAATAGAGAAACAACCGAGAAACAATACACTGCAATTAAAACAAATACTTCCTCTCTCTTTCTTTCTTATAAAGCACTTCTTTACTTTCTTCTTTCATATACTACTAATATAATATTAATATATTATCTTTATAGTTATAACAAACATAAAGTAAAGAAATATAATTAGATAACAATATTAACCACAATTACTATCTCAATATAAAAGAAATGATTAATATATTTACTAATATTATATACCAAGAGTAAGAGAGAGGAGTATTTAAAATACTTGTAAAATAAAGAAAGAGAGAAAATATAAGAGAGAGAACATTGCTATTATTGATGCTGTGTAGAGAGAGAGAGAGAGAATAGTATTTGTTATTGATTGTAGTGTGTTTCCATTTAGAGGCTTAAGCCTCTATTTATAATGAAACATTTTCAAACTACATTTAATAGAGTCATCCTTTGGTAAATAGAATTTCATTGGAAATGGGCATCACATCAGTACTTATCATAACACTCCCCCTTGGATGCCCATTTAGGATTATTGCCTCGTTAAAACCTTACTAAGGAAAACCCAATGGGAAAAAATCTTAGTGAAGGAAAAAGAGTACAATATCATTTGTGATGGGGACTGCCTCATTAAAAACCTTGTCAAGAAAAATCCAATGGGAAAAAAACCTGACCAAGAGAAAAAGAGTACAGTCTCCCCCTCTTACCGACATTATTTTATATCTCGAAATCGGCGCATCCCAATCTGATGTACCAATCTTTCAAAAGAAGATTTTGGGAGTGACTTTGTGAATAAATCTGCCAGATTATCACTTGAGCGGATCTATTGGACATCAATTGTCCCTTGATTTTGAAGATCATGAGTGAAGAAGAATTTGGGAGAAATATGCTTTGTTCTATCACCTTTGATATATCCGCCTTTAAGTTGAGCAATACATGCTGTATTATCTTCAAACAGGACAATTGGAGCTATCTTCTGATCAATCAGTCCACATGATGACAGAATATATTGGATCACACTCCTCAGCCAAAAACACTCGCGACTAGCTTCATGTATCGCTAGTATTTCAACATGATTAGAGGATGTTGCAGCAATCGTCTGTTTCGTGGACCTCCATGATATAGCTGTACCACCATATGTGAACAGGTATCCTGTTTGAGATCTCCCTTTATGTAGATCAGACAAGGATATCTTCATTCTCTTCTTTAGGACGGAATAGAACCTTTTCCACATCTAAAGATCTTACAATCATTGGGGTACTTAATGGATGTGACTTATCCATATAAAATCTTTTCAAGATCTTCTCTGTGTATGTCGCTTGATGAATAAAGATCCCATTTTTTGTATGCTCGATCTGCAGGCCGAGACAAAATTTAGTCCTTCCAAGATCTTTCATCTCAAACTCTTCCTTTAGAGTTTTTATAATTGTTGGAATCTCTTCAGAAGTTCCAATGATATTTAAATCATCAACGTACACAGCAATTATAATGAATCCAGATGCGGATTTCTTTATGAAAACACATGGACAAATATCATCATTTTTAAATCCGTTTTTGGTCAGATACTCAGTAAGACGATTATACCACATTCGTCCAGATTGCTTTAGACCATATAAAGATCTTTGCAATTTAACTGAGTATAACCCCTGTGAATATTCATTGGATGGTTTAGATATCTTTAGTCCTTCAGGGACTTTCATATAGATATCCCGATCTAATGAGCCGTATAAATAGGCTGTTACCACATCCATTAAATGCATATGCAGTTTATGATATGCAGATAAACTGTCCAAATAACGCAATGTTATCGCATCCACTACAGGGAAATACGTTTCTTCATAATCTATACCGGGCCTTTGTGAAAAACCCTGTGCCACAAGTCGGGCTTTGTAGCGCACAACTTCATTTTTCTCATTTTGTTTTCTCACAAATACCCACCGGTATCCAACAGGTTTTACATCTTCTGGTGTACGGACTACAGGTCCAAAGACTTCACGTTTTGCAAGTGAGTCTAACTCAGCCTTCATGGCTTCTTTCCATTTTGGCCAATCATTCCTTTGTCGCATTCTTCGACTGATCTTGGCTCAAGATCCTTACTTTCATGCATGATATTCAATGCCACATTATATGCAAATATTTCATTGACAATTGTCTTATTTCGGTCCCATTTCTCTCCTGTAAAGACATAATTTATCGAGATCTTGTCATTTTCACAATTTTCAGGTACCTGAACATCTTCTGGCGTTATATCAGAATTTTGGACAACTGCAGGTGTCTTTACTATGTCTTTTTCAACAGGAATATTTACCTCTTTTCTCTTTCGAGGATTTTTATCTTTGGAACCGACAGGCCTGCCACGCTTCTGGCGTAAATTTGCTTTAGTGGCTATTTGTCCTACTGGGACACCAATTCGAATTGGGGCATTTTTCGCCCTGCCACGCTTCTGGCATGAATTTGCTTCAGTGGCTAATTGTCCTACTGGGACATCAATTTGAATTGGGGCATTTTCCGCTGGTATATAAGATTTAGTTATCCTTTTTGTATCGAAAAATGCATCAGGCAATTCATTTGCTATTCTTTGCAAATGTATAATATTTTGAACTTCTAGTTCACATTGCCCTGATCGAGGATCTAAATGCACCAATGATGATGCATTCCAATTAAGTTCCTTTTCAGGAAGCTTATTCTCTCCCCCTAATGTTGTAAATTTTGATTCATCAAAATAACAATCCGCAAACCGGGCTTTAAATACATCTCCAGTTTGTATCTCAAGATACCTCACTATAGAGGGAGAATCATATCCAACATATATCCCTAATTTTCTTTGGGGTCCCATTTTGGTACGATTAGGTGGTGCAATGGGAACATATATCGCACACCCAAATATTCTTAAATGGGA
>NC_029790.2:101920629-101922978 GCF_000816755.2 Arachis ipaensis | reverse complement strand
AGATCACTTAAAACAACACGACGTACAAGAGTTCCCTTCAATTAAAATTCCGGTAGTGGTTATTTCTAACCTAAACTCAGGGGACTTAAGGATCTTTCCTAAGTTCTACTATATACACCTGGATAAGTAGGTGGTACACCTAGAAAATCTATAAAATACCAGGATTATCTGCGTAGAAGCTCTACCAGTGTACACACGAATAATAGAAGAGCGTTGGACCGCAAACGTTTAAGAATCTTCTGGTTCTTTAGTGAATGTCCATGAGAGTTTTCAATAATTCTCCTCATCATGGTTGTTTCCGGATGACCCAATCTAACATGCCAAGTTATGAATTCATTTGGGCTAGTAAACTTCTGGTTTACAATGGCATGTGATTCAATTGCACTAATCTTGGTATAATACAATCCAGATGAAAGTGAGGTAACTTTTCTAATATAACTTTTTTATTTGAATCATGAGTTGTGACACATAAATACTCATGATTTCCCTCATTCATTGTCTCAACATGATATCCATTTTGGCGAATCTTTGAAACTCAACAAGTTCCTCAGGGACTTGGTAGATAATAGTGCATTATTTATTATAAATTTTGTTCCTCCGGGAAACAAAATTATAGCTCTTCTGGAGCCTTCTATCACATTGCCCGAGCCAATAATAGTATTAACATATTCATCTTTTGGCACAAGATGGGTAAAATATATATTACTTTTAAGAATAGTGTGTGGACTCGCACTATTCGCAAGGCAAATATCTTCAGAATATGTCCTTGCCATTTTTCTTCAAAAACAAATGATAATAATAATAAAATGAGTAGAAGTACATGCACAGTAAAATTTTTCACGTGAATACTTAACAAACACATACATATATTAAACTATTCCATAATTGATCAAATAGACAATATTTTCTTCAGGATCCTCAAAGAAATTAGATACATCATAATGAGTGGTGGAATTTTCATAATTTAAAACAAAATTTGTTTCCTTTCCTTTGTCATCCTTTTTCAAGGATACTTGATAAAGATCAACTAGGTGCCTTGGGGTACGACAGGTACGTGACCAATGGCCCTTTCCACCACAACGGAAGCATTTATCCTCAATTGATTTATTTTGCCCATTGTTTCTTTCTTTATCCCACTTCTGGTGAGATCCTTTCTTATGAACATAATTTCTTTTCCTTCCATAACTTTTTTTTGTTATCAAAATCTTGCCATTTACCTCTTCTGGGGTTATAATTTGTCGCATTTGCTTCAGGAAATGGGGCGGCGCTAGTTGGGCGCGCTTCATGATTTCTTTAAAAACAACTCATTGTTGCATTCAGCAACAAGAAGGCAAGAAATTAACTCAAAATATTTTTAATTTCTTTTTCTCGATACTGCTGCTGCAGGAGCACATTCGAGACATGGAAGGTCGAGAAAATTTTCTCTAACATATCGGGCTTGAGGAAGTATCACATAATTGTACCTTTTTTCAAGGTCTTTCTACAGATCTGCAGGATCTTTTAATGTGGGATATTCATTTTTCAATCATACTTCAAGATGACGATGAAGGAAAAATATGACTTTGGTTTTATTCTTCTGAGATGTATTATTTTCAGCCTTAATGGTATCTTCAAGATCCATTGAATCATGATGGATTTTAGCATCTAGTATCCATAGTAAATAATTGTTTCCAAATATATCAAAAGCATTATATTCAAGATGAAAGAGTTTCGACATAATAAAAATTTGTTACCTGGAGTCTTCCTAAAATTTCGTTAGAGTTTCGTGCTGATAACGTGTTATAAAATAACTAAATAAATAAATAAATAAGGAAGATATAACAAACATAAAGTAAAGAAATATAATTAGATAACAATATTAACCACAATTACTATCTCAATATAAAAGAAATTATTAATATATTTACTAATATTATATGCCAAGAGTAAGAGAGAGGAGTATTTAAAATACTTGTAAAATAAAGAAAGAGAGAAAATATAAGAGAGAACATTGCTATTATTGATGCTGTGTAAAGAGAGAGAGAATAGTATTTATTATTGATTGTAGTGTGTTTCCATTCAGAGGCTTAAATCTCTATTTATAATGAAACATTTTCAAACTACATTTAATAGAGTCATCCTTTGGTAAATAGAATTTCATTGGAAATAGGCATCCACATCAATACTTATCATAACAGTAAATACTTATAGTAGTGTTTTTCTATTTATACTTTATTTTATTACCTCTTCCTTACTTATTTATTTATTTAGTTATTTTATAACAAATTATAATTTATCGCATCATTTATCATTGTTCTCTTTTAAATCATTCAATTTATAAAACTTTTTGCATTAAATAAAAATAAGCCG
>NC_029790.2:101912245-101920561 GCF_000816755.2 Arachis ipaensis | reverse complement strand
ATTAAATGATTAAAACTTTACAAAATCGTAAAAACGAAAAAAAAAAAAAAAAACCTATAAATCGAAATCGTAAAAACAATTATCAAATCGATATAAACATAAATTTCTTTTTTAACTTGAGCATTACTTTGTTTATAGATTTTAAATTTGTTTATTTTAAATTCTCCAATTTAACTTTATTGTTTTACCAAAGTCATAAAAATTATTACTTTATTAAATTTTTATCGTTTGATCTATAAATATTTATTATCAGTGAAATCTGTAAAAACACTAAAACACATTTTAGTTATAAAATAAGATTTAATGAAAAAATAGTTCTTTAAATAAAAATTGATTCGAAAATATCCAATCATAAATACTAAATAATTGAAACATTAAAAAGGTTTATATATATATATATATATACATTAAGTAATTGTATCAGACATAAAATTAATAAATTAAAACAATAAGTGTTAAAACCCCAAAATACCCTTACTACTACTACGTACCACGCCCCCACTCTCTATTCACTTACCTGCCAATACCCACCCACTCACTACTCCGAATCCCTAATCTTCTCCCAGTCTCTCCTCTGTCAAGTGTCAAACGCCATAACTGCAGTCCACTCCTTTCTCCAGCATCACTCCCATCTTTTCACTGCGGCTGCTGCTATGTCTTCTCTTTCCACCGACGCTGTTGCTATGTAATGTCGTTGTGACCTGTGACCTCGTCGCCGATCTGTTCTCCTCTGTTGTTACCGCTGTTGTGCTCTCTGCTTCCCCATTATCGGTAACTTCCTCTGTACTCCCTCTTGCCGCCGGTCGGTCGGATCTCTCTACCGGTCTGCGCTCTTCTAGTTTTGTGTGCCTCTCTCAATGCCTTATCTTCTGATTAATTGATTGTTGAATATTGATGCTTTTATCTGTTAAGAATATGGATTAGTTCAATTTTTAAATTTCGGTTTTATTGGATTAGTTCTGGTTTTGCCTCTTTATGAGGTGAAAATACAGTGTGTCATTGAAATCAGCGGGAGCTCTTTAATCGTTGTGATCAGTTCTTCCCAAATAGAGACTTAATTTGCTTAATTTGCTTAATTTGCTTGTGTATGACTAAACCTTGTTACGTTGTGAAATAATGAACTAATTAACATTCTGGAGCCTTAATTTGCTTCAGTTTTGCTTATCATTTAAATTTAATTAAAGACAAATGGATGGAGATAGGCCTTAGTTTGCTTTTGTTTTGCTTGCCATTTAGGTTCACTAATCCATCTTCATTAAACACAATGTAATAAGTGCCTCACTGCCTTGCATGTAATTGTTTGCAGTTCATGATTTATCTTTTGTTCCTTTTTTGGCCGTGTTTGGTTAATGGGTGGAAGTAGATAAGACATATACATAGATACATAAAAATATAACCCTTCACTCCTCATCTCTTCAACAGCAGAACCACCACCACCACCACCTCTGCCTTTTTCACACTCCCTTCAAAGTTAGCACAAACCACTGCCAACACCTTCAGCACCCCAAATAAGCAACAAAAACCCAAATTTAAATTCTTATAAAAAAATTTTAAAAAAGAAAACAGAGGAAAAGAGGAAAGTTTTGGAAGCGGCAGTGTCTCTTCTGCGAGGAATGGCGGCGGCGACGACGTCTTCATCCCTGCGGCGGTAAACCATGGAGATCGATGGTGGAGGAGGCTGAGGCATGAGGAGGAGGAGGCAGCAATAGGAGGAATGAGAAGAGAAGCAAGTGGCAACTTATTGGTGTCGGTGAGGATAAAGGTGGACTTTTAAAAATTGTGGGGGATAAAATTGTAATAAACAAGATTGTCTCATGTCTAATTTTTGTGTCTCAACTATTTGGAAAAACACTGAATTCTTGTAATTGATGTCAACTTGTGTACTAGTGTGCCTACTGAAAATGTGTGTCTCAACAACCAAACAATAAAATGTACCACTGTTGTATGTCTCAAGTAGACACACACTCAAACACAGCATTTTGGATCTTGGACATATGACATTTCAAATGCCTAACAACTTGTAATATATGCACTGTGTAAAAGGATTTGCTGCATCTATTATTTCCCTTGAAATTGCTTGCTTTCCTTTGATCAGCTGTTGTACTAAATTTGGACCTTAACTATAATTCAGAATTGTCAATATTTGAGAAAATTGTCTGGACAATACAATCGACATAAACATAATACATAAGAGGAATATGGATCGATTTGTTTGGCCCTTGATTTGTTATTGTTATGTGCTATGGTGATTTGATGAATTCAACGATCTGTCATTTTTGCTTTTAGACCTTGATTTGCAATTGTTGCATCTGATTCAATACCAAAATTCTTACTTGATTATCTAGCAATGATACAAAGGAAAAAACTACTTGGGATTTCTCTCATACTCTTCCAACAAAGATCACACCATATGCACTATTAAGAAAATAAGTTTCTTCTTTTTCAGCTTGAAGGACTCTCCTTTTATAGGGAAAAAATTACATACTTGAACGAATGACATATCCTTGTTTTTGGTAATGCTAGTGATTGAGAAAGAAAGTTATACCTTTTTTGGCACCCTTCTTCCTTTCAAGTAGGAAACGTGTAATGAAAGAATTTGAAATAATTAGTATATTGAGAAGAAAGTGAGAATTATTAGAGTTGCTCAACTCTACTTCCTTTATATAGGAACACTACTAATCCCGGGTTCGCTATTGTTATGTGATCTGATGTTGCTGATTATTATTGCATTTGAACGTAATGGCATTCTGACCGTTAGCTGCTTCCTTCAACTTTAGTGCATCAAAATATAACTCAGTTTATAGTCAAATACAATTCACTAACAACTACTTGTTTGTGGTTCTCAAAGGACCTGTACAATGCTTGAGGTAGAACTGCAGAAGTATTAATGAAAAGTCTTTTTTCAATGTTAAATTGCAATGACTAACACTACCTACTGCTACTATGAATTCAAACCAAAAAATGAATTAGAGTAATTACAGGCCGTACATGAAATCATGGATTAGGGAACATGGAATTAATGTGAGTTGGATTTGATAATGAGAACGAATGAGGGTTTCCAACATAGAGAGGGAGAGCGAGAGGGAGAAGGGGGAGAGAGCGGCACGGTGGCTCCTTGAAGACTTGCCACCACCATGGTATGTTCACGTAGATCTTTTGGTCACACACCGACAGACGGAAGACAGCAACCTCATGTCCAGCGGCGGCTCAGATGAAATAGACAAAGTCATAGATGTTGGCGGCAACGGTAGCCATCAGTGAAGTTGTGCTTCTTTTTCTTCCCTTCTCTTTGTTCCTATTCTCTTTTTCCACTGTTTTGTTACACAGAATCTGTTTTCAGTTCTCTCATTTTGTATTTATTTTCTGTAATGTTTGTGAATTGAATTTGAATTAATGTGAGTTGAATTTGATCATGAGAACGAATGGGGGCTTCCTACATAGAGTCTGGAGAGTGAGAGGGAGAAGGGGGAGAGGGGAGAGAGCGGAACGGTGGCTCCTTGAAGACTTGCCACCACCATGGTATGTTCACGTAGGTCTTTTGGCCTCACACCAACGACGGAAGATAGCAACCTCATGTCCAGCAGCGGCTCAGATGAAATAGACAAAGTCACAGATGTTGGTGGCAATGGAAGCTGTTAGTGAAGTTGTGCTCCCTTTTCTTCCCTTCTCTTTGTTCCTATTCTCTTTTTCCACTGTTTTGTCACACACAATCTGTTTTCAGTTCTCTCACGTTGTATTTATTTTCTGTAATGTTTGGGAATTGAAACTTGTACCAGAGACAACTTTTGACGATACCCAATATATGTTGTGACTGTGTGAATGACAATGAAGTGTTTGTGTGTGATTATGGTGATGCTTGGGTAAATGAAAGTGTTTGAATGGCACTGAAGTGTTTGAGTGTGATAATGATGATGCTTGGGTAAATGAAAAAATATTTGATGCAAAAAAGATAGGTGATACACAAGAAGGGGTGAATTGGATTCATTTCCTCAAAAAAAATTTGCCCTTATGTTGAGTGATCATTGTATTTTATAGATAAAGTTTAAGACAATGATGCATATGTAGGGGAGAAAATTGTCAACAATAGATTGTCCAAATTGCAAACATACTTCTTTCATTCTTTGAATTTACATTTATTTCCTTTGAACTAACAGGTGCTTTAATTAGCTTCTGAAATTTCCATCTGTGACCAGCCCAGTGGTAAGACTTTGGGGACTTCCCAGCTTTCATCACATTTGGTGACTTTTGAATGCCAATATTTATAGCACATGCTGACAAATGAGGCCAATTCCTATAGCTACTGGAAAGCAAACAAAAGCATCAGGAAGAAGGATATAGTGACACGTGTAGCTCCATTTCTAGATTTTAAGGAGATAAGAAAGAAAAAGATTTGTTGGATGAGGCAAAAGTAGAACCAGGGGTTCGATCTGGTGGTTGTTCTGAAAATTAAAAATTAAGAAATATATATGTAGAAAGAGTGAGTGAGGCGAAGATCTGAAAGCTTAACTGTAACCAACTTATTACTCAAAAGAAAATGCAAGGTATGTTCAACACTATTTTTTTTTTAATTAAATGTTCTTCATATTGTGAACCATAAAGTCCCTTTATTTTTACTCAATTTCACTTCTACTGTGCTGATATTTACTCTGCTTGTTTCACATTATTTTCTGCTGGTTTCCTCTTGTTTTCATTAAAAAAAACATTCTGCAAAGTTTATATTTTGTGAATTTTGGGTCTTCAGTTTCTGTAGATATGTTAGAGTTGTTGCGTTTGCATTATATGAATTCAATTCTGTGATAGTGGGCGCTGAATCTGCTTTTGAAAATTGTGGTGGGGAGTTCTGGTTTGAGAATTCAATGATGAGTTGAACCCTTGTGTGCTTCAACCGCAAGCAAAATGAAAGCTTAGGAGTTTGGGATTTTATGAGCTCTTCTTGTGTGTGAGAGAGAGAGAGAGAGAGAGAACTTGTCTGTTTTTTCCCCTTGAGGATCGTGGTGGTTGAAATTGTGGGTATGGTTATCATTTCAGACCTTATTCGTGAATCTATGGGAAGCTTGTTGGTGTAAGTGGAGTTGGGTGCTTCTGTTCTTTTTACTTAATCAGTTAGTAGCATTAATGCATAATTAGTCACTTTTTTTTTAGACCATCTCAGTCTCACTGACTCACTGATTCCAACCATCAAAACCCCTCACTCGGATCAATTCCCTACAGCATGGCTTCTGGTAGTCACCTCCTCCTCCACCATCAGTGCCTCGCAATTATCTTCTTTCTGTCACTTGATCTTTCGTTTATTCAAGGAGGGAATTCAATTCCTACTTTTTCTACTCTGTAATTGTTGAATGTGTGTTTGTTTGTTTTTTTTTTTTTTTTTTTTTGTGGGGGGTTACACTTGTGGTACATAGCCGGTCCCAAGCCCGGATAAAGGAGGAGGGTTGTGTTAGGTCTTCGGCAACCAACATAAAAATATAGCCGAACTCCCATGACATGAATCAAAGACATTATTGCGCTAAAGCTAGGTCGTTGCCCGGAAGCAACGCGCTGTATGGCTCGAGTACGGTGTCGAAGCAAGAGCCGCTGCATCGGTGCCCGGATGTAGTGTTAAATGCGCAAGGGTTATCGCGTTTTCGTGAACGGACGAGGGTAAATAAGCTAGTTCACAAAGGAAAAGGTAAAGGTCGAAGCGACAGAAGGTTGAGATTTGGGACATGGAACATAGGCACTCTAACAGGAAAGTCCATGGAGGTGGTGGACACCATGACAAGGAGGAAGATTAACATTATGTGCCTACAAGAAACGAAATGGGTTGGTGCAAAGGCTAGGGGATTGGATACTTCTGGTTTCAAACTTTGGTATACAGGAAAGGTGAAGAATAGGAATGGGGTTGGAATAATTGTGGATAAGCAGTGGAAGAAAGACGTAGTGGATGTCAAGAGGGGGGGAGATCGGATCATCTCAGAAAGACGTGTGGATGTCAAGAGGGTGGGAGATCGGATCATCTCTATCAAACTGGTGGTGGAGGGAGGTGCTTTCCATGTGATTAGCGCCTATGCACCGCAAGTGGGTTCGGACGAACAACACAAGATAAGGTTTTGGGAGGATCTAGAGAGTTTGGTTTAAGGCATACCTTTGGGAGATAAGATTTTCTTAGGAGGAGATTTAAATGGCCATGTTGGGAGAGAAGTGACTGGATATGGGAGTATTCACGGAGGCCATGGTTTCGGGGTGATCAATGCCGAGGGTAAAACTATTTTGGACTTTTCCTCAACTTTGGATCTTCTCATCGCAAATACATGTTTTAAAAAGAGAGACGAACATCTTATAACCTATAAGAGTGGCATGACAAGCTCTCAAATCGACTTATTCTTGTTGAGGAGAGTTGACCGGAAATTTTGCATTAACTGTAAAATTATCCCGGGAGAGAGTTTGACAACACAACATAGGGTGCTCGTCATGGATTTTCGCGTTGAGCAAAAGTTGAGGAAAAGACATCATACGAAGAACCCAAGGACGAGGTGGTGGCGGATGAAAGGGGAGGAACAAAGAAGCTTCCTAAGACGGGTAGGAGAAGAGGCAAAGTGGGGTGGGAATGGAAGCGCGGAAGAAATGTGGAGGGAGATGACAGAAGTTATTAGAAGAACAGCAAAAGAAAGTTTTGGTGAATCTAAAGGAATAGGACCAAGAGACAAGGAGTCCTGGTGGTGGAATGCGAGTATACAAGAAAAGATAAAGATAAAAAGGGAATGCTTTAAAGAGTGGTCTTTATGCCGCAATGCAGATAACTGGGAAAAATATAAGGCGGCTAAGAAAGAGACAAAAGTGGCTGTAAGTGAAGCAAGAACAAGAGCATATGAGGGTCTCTACCAGTCTTTGGGCACGAAAGAAGGAGAAAAAGGTATATATAGAATCGCAAAGAGTCGGGAAAGAAGAACGAGAGATTTGGATCAGGTTAAATGCATAAAGGATAAGGATGGAGAGATGTTGGCTCAAGAGAAGATTAATGAAAGGTGGAAGAGCTACTTCTACGAGTTATTTAATGAGGGACAGAAGACTCTTCCGAGTCTTGGTCGATTATGCACAAGGGAAGAAAATCAAAACTTTAACTACTATCGAAGGATTCGAGACTTCGAGGTAAAAGAGGCTCTAAAGCAGATGAAAAATGTCAGGGCAGTAGGACCTGATAATATCCCGATTGAGGTTTGGAAGGGTCTTGGAGGAAAAGGCATCAACTGGTTAACCAAGCTTTTTAATGAGATTTTAAGGTCAAAGAAGATGCCTGATGAGTGGAGAAAGAGCACCTTGGTACCTATCTACAAGAATAAGGGGGATATACAAAGTTGCGGAAACTATAGAGGGATTAAGCTTATGAGTCATACTATGAAGTTATGGGAAAGGGTGATAGAACGGAGGTTGAGAAAAGAGACACAAGTATGTTAAGAAGGATGATGAAGAGGTATCGTAGTAATAAAATGGATCTATACATGGTGTTTATTGATTTGGAAAAAGCGTATGATAGAGTACCAAGGGAAGTCTTATGGAAGGTTTTAGAAAAGAGGAGAGTAAGGATCGCATATATTCGGGCAATTAAAGACATGTAGTGTGAAGACTCAAGGTGGTGTGACAGAGGAATTCCCTATTGGTATAGGATTACACCAGGGATCATCCTTAAGTCCATACCTTTTCACATTAGTCTTGGAAGTACTCACAGAGCACATCCAAGAGCCTGTGCCATGGTGCATGCTTTTTGCCGATGATATCGTCCTTATGGGAGAGTCAAGGGAAGACCTAAATAAGAAGTTGGAGTTATGGAGAGAAGCTCTAGAAGTGTATAGTCTGCGCATAAGCCGTAGCAAGACGGAATATATGGAATGTAAGCTCAGTCTGAGAAGGGAAAACCCCAATATAGAGGTGAAGATTGGAGAAAACATCCTGCGAAAAGTTAAAAGTTTTAAGTATCTTGGGTGCATCATACAGGATAATGGAGAGATTGAACAGGATGTAAATCATAGGATCCAAGCAGGTTGGTCAAAATGGCGGAGTGCATCTGGTTTTATATGCGACAAAAAAGTGCCTTTAAAACTTAAAGGTAAATTCTATCGCACCGCTATAAGACCAGCTATGCTGTATGGTATGGAGTGTTGGGCGGCTAAAGGGGAGCACGAACATAAGCTGAGTGTGGCAGAGATGAAGATGTTGAGATGGATGAGTGGTCATACGCGATTGGATAAAATAAGGAATGAAGATATAAGGGAGAGAGTTGGAGTAGCACCCATTGTGGAAAAGATGGTTGAATCGCATCTCAGGTGGTTTGGACATGTG
>NC_029790.2:101905919-101911616 GCF_000816755.2 Arachis ipaensis | reverse complement strand
GTGCCATGGTGCATGCTTTTTGCCGATGATATCGTCCTTATGGGAGAGTCAAGGGAAGACCTAAATAAGAAGTTGGAGCTATGGAGAGAAGCTCTAGAAGTGTATGGTCTGCGCATAAACCGTAGCAAGACGGAATATATGAAATGTAAGTTCAGTCTGAGAAGGGAAAACTCCAATATAGAGGTGAAGATTGGAGAAAACATCCTGCGAAAAGTTAAAAGTTTTAAGTATCTTGGGTGCATCATACAGGATAATGGAGAGATTGAACAGGATGTAAATCATAGGATCCAAGCAGGTTGGTCAAAATGGCGGAGTGCATCTGGTTTTATATGCGACAAAAAAATGCCTTTAAAACTTAAAGGTAAATTCTATCGCACCGATATAAGACCGGCTATGCTGTATGGTACGGAGTGTTGGGCGGCTAAAGGGGAGCACGAACATAAGTTGAGTGTGGCAGAGATGAAGATGTTGAGATGGATGAGTGGTCATACGCGATTGGATAAAATAAGGAATGAAGATATAAGGGAGAGAGTTAGAGTAGCACCCATTGTGGAAAAGATGGTTGAATCGCGTCTCAGGTGGTTTGGACATGTGGGAAGAAGACCGATAGAACATCCAGTCAGGAGGGTGGATGAGATGGAAGATGGACCAAGGGCGAAAGGCAGAGGAAGACCTAAGAAGACCATCCATGAGGTGGTCAAACGAGATCTACATGTAAACGGTCTCTCTGTAGACATGATACATGACAGAGCACAATGGCGTCATTTGATTCATGTAGCCGACCCCACTTAGTGGGACAAGGCTTTGTTGTTGTTTGGGGGGGGGGGGTTTAATTGATTACTGTGCTGGATTTTTTCAGTGTGTCTGTGAGAACAGTTTCTGTGAATGTCGAAATTCACAGTTTGGGCAACTTTTTCTTCCCCCATTTATTTTAATAGACTAACTTAAAAATTTAAAAAGTTCAACCAATATATAACTACACACTGACAGGACATTATCCATTTCTTGAATAACATACCAGAGCAGGAAAATCTTTTCATAGTTGATTTGTTAAAATGTTTTATTGTATATGTACTTGTACATGGCTAATTCTACCAAACATGTACATTTTATTTTGTTGAAATGGACATTGGAAAAGTATTGACGGATGATATGCATCAAGAATGCTCCATGTGTTTTGAAATGGACTCCGAAAGGTTTATCATTTGTCCATATCTTGCTATTTTAAGAATATGGTGCATTTCATATCCATGTCGTGTCAAACATCAACTAATGTGTGATTGTATACCAATATATGGAGATAAGGATTATGTTGTGCTCTTAAATTACTCAACTGTCCTTCATAGTTCTTTTCTTAACTGGATAAAATTACATTTGCATAATGGGAGGCCCACATGAAGGGAAGTGAATCAGATATTCAATTTAATTTTCGGTAATAAAACACTTTATCACAGGGATAAATGAATTGCCATTTTTTCCATTTCATAAACAAGGCCTGCCTGTTTGATTTATAATTCTCATATTGCTGTAGTGCAGTGGTGCTGGAACATCAATGTGTAAGGTTGTAATGTTTAAAAGTATTTTACTTTGTTTAACATAGAAATCTGTGTGCAACCGTTACGTATTCTGAATTAAATGTCACTTTTGAAGTATTTTTCTGACTGTAATAGGCTTTGACAACTTAAAACTCAATGAGCATAGAGGCCGAGTAGTTATTGAAACCTGAATTAGTCTTGCCTTTGATTTATTATTTATCTTTTAGTCACATTGAAGGAATGAACGTTTTTTGGATTGATATTTTTGCTGTCATTTTCTGTTGCATCAATCAGTGAAACTATTAGATTATATAATAACTTTCTATTTTGCAACTTAAAATATTTTTGCTATAATGAAGAACTGTTTTGGTGATCTTAAGACTTGGATAATTGTTTACAGGTAGATCCCCAGACCAGGAATCTGTAGGGTCTGGGACAAAGAGGTCTAGTGTATCATCTGGAAGTAGGCCTCGGAGTCAAAAGGAGTTCTTCTACAAATTTGTTGAAAGTGATGGCTTGACTGCTAAACTTGTAGACTGGTTTGAATCGCTTACAGAAAAGTGTGCATTGAAAAGGGAAGCATTTGACGTTCCATTTGAATTGATTGACCTTCAAAAATTTGATTATGCGTTGGAAGGGATTTCTTTTCAGCAGATGATTCGCATGCCTAATGCTGTTCATGCTTCCACATCTGATGCTGTTGAAGCTACAGCTTACCTTGCTATTGAAGATTTTCTACATGCAAGTGTAAAGGGCTTGTGGGAGGCATTTTGGAGTCAGGATGAGCCCATGCCTTTTTCTGTAGCATGCCTGTATAATTCTAACTTGAAGTTTTATCAGGCAGAAAAAGCTATTGCTAGTGGGAGGCTTGGAAGTCTTTCCGCCACTGGTATATTGCTCAATAATCCGAGACATCCTCATGGAAAATGGGATCATGTTCTTGAATTGGCACTTCTAAGGTCTGATATCAGAGGTCTCACTGTTGGCAGTGATCGACGGCCTTCGCCATCAGTTTTAGGAGATGCTTTGTTTTATGCTCTTCGAATGCTATTGGCAAGGAGTTTGAGTGGA
Organism: Arachis ipaensis; assembly: GCF_000816755.2. Classification (NCBI taxonomy): domain Eukaryota; kingdom Viridiplantae; phylum Streptophyta; class Magnoliopsida; order Fabales; family Fabaceae; genus Arachis; species Arachis ipaensis. The sequence continues at coordinate 101,909,010 of NC_029790.2, read as the reverse complement.
CTTTCTTTCTTTCCAGATCCTAGCATGGTCTTTGTTCTTCTGGTTGATTCTCAATATGGGGGAGTGGTTAAGGTTGAAGGAGATGTAAATAAGCTCAATTTTGATGTGAATAATGTTTATGAATGTGCTGCTGAATGGGTGAAAAATCATTCAAGAATTTCTGTTTCTCCAATTGATAGGATATGGAACAAACTTGGAAATGCTAACTGGGGGGATATAGGTGCTTTACAGGTACTCTTTGCAACCTTCCACTGCATTATGCAGTACGCTGGAATGCCCAAGCACTCGATTGAGGATTTGGCTGCTGATCATAGTTCACGCCTCCAAACCAGAAGGGTTGAGAGGCAATTAGGAGAAAATAATGTGAATGGAAATGGTCTATTCCGATACCAGCAACGTAGTGTTTCCCCTGAAATTGTTGAAGTTCAGGAGGATTCTGTCAAAGTCAATTCCAGAGAGCCAATGAAATTAGAAGCTGGATCCATGTTATGGCTGGAGGACTCAGATTGGCAGAAGGGTTACCAAATAAAAGAGGTAATAAGTACTGGTGAATTGACATACTACATTGCATCATATGTTGAAGACCCAGGAAAAAATCTGTTCCTATATGTGGGCTCTCATCCCTCCCAGCTGGAACCAGCATGGGAAGATATGAATTTATGGTATCAGGTTCAGAGGCAGACCAAAGTAATGACAATAATGAAGCAGAAAGGTCTTTCAAGTAAATATTTACCTGAGCTTAGTGCCTCTGGCAGGATCATACACCCAGGTCAGTGTCAAAGGCCCAGCTCGGGTGGAAATTGTGACCACCCTTGGTGTGGGACCCCTATTCTTGTGACAAGTCCAGTTGGCGAAACAGTAGCTGAAATGGTACACACAGGCCAATTTGGTTCAGATGAGGCTATCAAATGTTGTCATGATTGCTTATCAGCACTTTCAGCTGCTGCCTCTGCTGGAATTCGGCATGGAGACATCCGGCCTGAGAATGTCATCTGTGTAAAATCTGGTGCTAGACACCCTTATTTTGTGCTGATTGGATGGGGCCATGCTATTCTTGAAGATAGGGATCGTCCTGCTATGAATCTTCATTTCTCATCTACTTATGCACTTCAGGAAGGAAAGCTATGCTCTGCTTCCGACGCAGAAAGCCTTGTTTATATGCTTTATTATTCTTGTGGTGGGGTTTTTCCTGAGTTAGATTCAGTTGAGGGAGCACTCCAATGGAGAGAGACATCTTGGTCAAGGAGATTAATTCAACAGAAACTTGGCGATATCTCTACTGTGCTAAAAGCTTTTGCCGATTATGTCGACAGCCTATGTGGTACACCATATCCCATGGACTATGACATATGGCTGAGAAGGTTGAGGCGAAATATTCACCAAGAAGATCATGGAAAGGAAATTGATGCAACAGGCTAGACCTTTAAAACTAAGTTCTATTCCAGAAAGAGAAAACTCTAGATCATCCATCTTAAAGGTGTTTCTTGTCTGGTGCAAATAAAGCATGGAATGGTACACTCTCTGGTGCTCACAATTTATATTGGTTCTGGGAAATGGTTAGTTTGTGGTCCATGAAAGGAGCATGGTAATGATTCTTCCTGTTGCTATCGGTTCCGCTGGTCTAGCGTATGTAAATCTGTAGACTACTTGATTGGTGGTGTCTTTGGGTATATGAAGAATAGTCATTCCTTCATTTTGAGGAGTCAAAACACCACTTTTAACAGTTTTCTTTTCCTGCCATTTTTGTTGTGGGGAGTTTAGTTTCTCATCAAAGTAAGTTGTATTGATAACATCAATCATTCGTTTGTAAAGATAATAGGTATTGTGGAGTTCGCTGCTCTTCTGATTACATTTTTATAAGGCATATAATGATATCTTGTAAATCAGTGTTCTAGTTGGGGCATTCACTTTCATTTTTTGAAACTTTCCTGCTGTTGATGACAAAAGGGTACATTTATATTCTAGCTTGATAGATACAGTTGATATGCTACCAGTTTATCTTTTTGCGTGCCATTATGTCAATGTAGAAATTCTTTGATTCCATTTAAAGTTGTCTCATAGAGGTTGCGCGGATTCTCTTATTATCCAAACAAAAGGCAATCAAGAATTTTGTGACGGATTTATGTTAGCAAAAAAGTATTAAGGAAGTTTTTAGGAAATTTTACATTGGATTTGCAGGTCTGAGAGAAAGGACTAACAGGTTCTTAAAAAATTTTAACCATATTTATTCACAAACGTATTTATTCGATCACTCCTTGTTATAGGTGGTATGCTATTGAAATTAGATAGGCTCAAAAACCTTTGATCTTATACAATTCTACTCTAAAATTATCAACTTAATAAATTTAAAATTTGGGCAATTTACTCAATTAAATTGTTTCTCCAAAAACGTTATCAGATTACAACTTTTCAAAGTATCAGACTTAAATGCAACTTTTCCAATTATATATAAATTGCGATACCATGCCGCGGATTAGGACACACGCAAACCGCTATATCCTGTCGTGGTTTACGTTGAATGGCGCAAGTGCACAAACTGCTACATTTGAAGATTTTGAAAGTGAGATAAAGAGAGAAAGTAGAGAGAAGGTAGAGAGAAGAAATTTGGTTTAGTTTGAGTTTCTTAGAACACTCTTCAATTGGAAACTATGGCGGATGAAGAGCGCTTGTACTGATTCAACGACATTGCTCACGTTGCTGGCGGATTCTATAGTCACGCAAATCAACGTAAACCGCTACAGGTTTACGTGCAATCCTAAATCGTGGTACCCTATCGCGGTTTACATATAATTTAAGAAGTTGCATTTGCGTTGAGTGATTTCAAAAATTGTAATCTGGTAATGTTTTTGGAGAAACAATTTAAATGAGTAAATTGCCCTTAAAATTTAGTTAATTATAATTTCTAATTATCCCAAATAATTAAATATTTTTATTTAAAACTTAATTTCTATACACAAGTAATTATAAAAGACATAGATTTAATAAATTAAAACAATAATTATTTTAATATTAAGTAAGATAAAAATAAAATGCGAATCTTTACCATTTCTGAAACACAAAAATTTATCACCATAAATCTAATCACAAATCC
>NC_029790.2:101897517-101905881 GCF_000816755.2 Arachis ipaensis | reverse complement strand
ATACGTACAACACCCCACACTCTATTCACTCACTACTCCAAAATCCCTAATCTTCTCCGGCAGAACCCCGTCAGTCTCTCACTCTGTCAAACACCACAACGGCAGCCCATTCCTTTTTCCGGCATCACTCCCATCTCTTCACTGCGGCTGCTGCTACGTCTTCTCTCTCCACCATCGCTGTTGCTATGTAATGTCTCTCCACCGAGGCTGCAACCTGTGACCTTGTCGCCGATCTACTCTTCTCTGGTGTTATGTGCCTCTCTCCGTCGCTGTTGTGCTCTTTGCTCACCCAATCTCGGTAATTTCCTCTGTACTCTCTCTCGCCGCCGATCAGATCTCTCCACCGGTCTGCTCTCTTCTACTTTTGTGTGCCTCTCTCGATATCTCGTTTTCTAATTAATTGATTGTTGAATATTGATGAGTTTATCTGTTAAGAATATGGATTATTTCAATTTTTAAATTTCTATTTTATTAGATTACTGCTGGTTTTCCTTCTTTATAAGGTGAAAATCCAGTGTGTGATTAAGCTTGATTAAATTCAGCTGGAGCTCATTAATCTTTGTGATCAGTTCTGTCCAAATAGATTGTTAATTTGCTTGTGTATGATTAAACCTTGTTACTTTGTGAAAGAATGAACTAATTAACAGCCTTAATTTGCTTCTGTTTTGCTTGCCATTTAGGTTCACTAATCCATCTTCATTAAACACAATGTAATAAGTGCCTCACTGCCTTGCATGTAATTGTTTGCAGTTCTTGATTTATCTCAGAGTTCCACTGACTCACCGATTCCAACCAAAACCCTAACTCGAATCCGTACCCTACAACATGGCTTCCGGTAATCACCTCCTCCTACTTATTTTTCTAATCTATTTTTTCAATTTTAATAAGCTTGGATTATTATTTTTTATTTTAGTGCATTGAAAACCCTATCTGAACTAAGCAATGAAGCACTTTCTTGTAATTGTTGAATGTGTATGTGTGTTTTTGAGCGTGTCTGTGACGATGCTATTGTTTTGACCAGTTTCAGCAAATGTCAAAATTCATGAAAAAATCGTGAAGCTGAGTAATGCCTTTCAAATGTGGATTTTCACAATCATTGTTTATGTACTATAATAATACTGTTGCTTATGTGATATAATTGTTTAATTAGAACTTCATCTGCATCCAGTGAATGCTTTTAATCCTGTTAAGCTAGTCCCAAGCTAGCTGACTTAAGAAAAAAGAATCCTTTTTGAATCTTTGTGGCATGGTTTAATCACAAATCTAATGGTTTGAAATCCCAACTGTAGAAGGAATGGCAATTCAACAGGGTTGTTAAATATTTAATTTCATGTTATTTGCACTACAAATTTGCCACTTATGCTTCTTTGAAGTATTCATATTTTACAACATTGAATGTCCTATGCTTTTAATGTTGAAATATATATAATTATAATAGTTGATTAACTTTTTCTGATTTAGTTACACGCACTAAGTGTTTGCATTATGTTTTTATAATGTAGATGCTGATATGGAGGACTATGGATTTGAGTACTCTGATGAGGAGCAAGAGGAGCAAGATGTTGATATTGAGAATCAATATTACAATTCGAAAGGTATTTATAGCACCTATGCTTACATTCACTTCTTTTCAATGTAATGAGTTTGGATAGGTTAGTTTTATTTTTCGGCTACATACTAGTTTGCTCAAATTTAACTTGGTGTTCAAAAGTATTTTTGCACTTTCTTATGATCATTCATCAATGGCATCATTGTTGGAACTAGAAGTTTGATTCATTAGCTTGTTTTGAATTCAATTATCCTTTTGGAAGAAAGGTATATATTGATTAACTCATACTCCCTCTGGTTCAAACTATCTTTCACGCCAGAAAACTTATTCTTTTTAATTTCTTAATCTTAATTATCCTTTTTTGTGCAAGTTGATAGAAGTTAATCATGATTATTTTTTCCCAGTTTCTTATTCTATAAACCTCAGTAAGATGGGTAGATTGGATGAATGGTACACAATACCTATTGGTAAAACCATTAAAAAATAAAAAATATTGCGAGAAACTATAGGTGAAACCGTTAAAGAAATAAAATCATTTAGATTTTTACTGATTGTTTGGTTTGCGTTTCAGACTTTGGTAGCACGATAAGTTGGTGTAAAGATTATCTTTTTCATTCTCTTGTGCACTAAATGCAATGAGGGAGATCATTAGTGGAATTTTATATATTATTTTAAACTTTTGAGTATTTTAGGGAAGGGTAATATAATTACAATACGTCTTGTGAATAGAAGGCTTGTAGAAGCCTTGATAAGAAAACTAAATTAGATGGAAGGTAGCTCGATAAGTGTAGGTATAAAAAACCTAGAAAAATTGTAGATAAAGTCATTAAGAAAGGCTTATATTCAATTTGCTTCCCTGTAGATATGGTTTATGATACAATGTAATAATAGTGTGATTCGTGAAATCAACCATAACTAGTAGGAGAAAAGCTTTGCTGTTGAGTTCTTAGTCATTGTGCAAATGCCTTTAAGGACAGATATTTTGAAAGGGGGGAATCTTCATTTACAACACCATGAGATCTAGGTTCTCATAATTTGTGGTTCTAAATTGATGATTCCATCCTCCACACTAATTTCCTAAGATGCTGCTGTTTGTATGTAGGTTTGGTTGAAACTGATCCAGAAGGTGCACTTTCTGGTTTTGCTGAGGTAGTGCGCATGGAACAAGAAAAGGCTGAATGGTAAGAACCCTATTATCTGAGTGCTGCATAATAATAATAAACATATGGACACTGGACTTAAATGATAATATACTTTTGTATCTTCTGTTGCAATTTTTTGTATCATTAATAATTCAGTGATCTGATCCTGCTTGTGCTTTTTTTTTTTTTTAAATTTCATTTCATTTTATTTTCTTTCTTTTCTTTAATGTTTTGTTTCTAGTTGGCCATTCAGTAAATACTAAATACAGCTAATATATTTGTTGACTGATTTTTCCCTTCTTTTTGGTATTCTTTGATGAATTGGATCATGCATTGCGATATTTGTGTTTATCTTTTGATGGTACGAAGAAACTATTATGTATTTCATGTGATATTTATTTTACATTTTACCAGGGGATTTAAAGCTCTAAAACAAACTGTCAAGCTCTACTATCGACTTGGGAGGTATAAAGAGATGATGGAAGCCTACAGGGAGATGTTGACTTATATTAAGTCTGCAGTGACTCGTAACTACAGTGAAAAATGCATAAACAGCATTATGGACTATGTCTCAGGTTCAGCTAGCCAGAACTTTGGTCTTCTGCAAGAATTCTACCAGACAACTCTGAAAGCCCTTGAAGAAGCAAAGAATGAGGTTAATCCTGTAGACTTTATCTTGGTTGCAACTCATGTCATTGCATTTCCCATTAATGCAATCTTATGTTTAATTTTGTATTATTCAATTGGCAGAGATTGTGGTTTAAGACAAACCTGAAGCTTTGTAAGATTTTCTTTGATATTGGTGAATATGGACGAATGAGCAAGGTAAATGTCTAATTTGCTGTCCGACATAATTTGAATGTGTCTGTATGATTCTATTGGTGTCTAGTGTTTTTCATAGTAAAAATTTAAGGATTTGTTGAATCCTTTCAGATCTTGAAGGAACTTCACAAATCTTGTCAAAGAGAAGATGGCACAGATGACCATAAGAAAGGAACCCAACTGTTGGAGGTTTATGCAATAGAAATCCAGATGTACACAGAGACCAAGAACAACAAAAAACTCAAGGTCAGCATTTGTTTTAGAAAATTACTGTTGTGTACCTAACATCTAACTATCTACCTCACCAATTTATTATTGCTTATTCTGGAATTTGCTTTCAATTATCTATCAGACTTCACTTAATGTTTGTTGGTTTAGAACGAATTGTCGAATTCTCTAACACTTAATATTTATGTAAGTTTCATTCAATAAGAACTAACTGTATCTCTCTGGATGAAAGATGGAGTTGCTTAAACACATTGGTATCTCAGTACCTTGCTTGTTTTCGAATTTTTATAGTCATTTTCGTTATTCTTCACAATTTCCTGTTTTCTTTTTAATTAACTGTTTTTAGTAATTTAGATCTTGTAATCTGTGGGAAAAAAAAATATTTGATGTATGGGCAGTGACCTGTGGCTGGATACTGATGCTTAAGCAAAGTGAGTATTTGTGGGGGTGTCATTGTGGTTGAGCATGGATAACTGAGCTATCATAACCTAATGGACTATCTCTAGTAATAAATTTTGATAGGCTTAAATATCTTTCAATTGTTGTGAATGTTGTGAACTGTGGTTTTGGTCCCTGTATTAAAAAAGTTGTTTCAATTCCAAACACCATCTCAATACCTGGCTTGTAGTTAACCTAATGCTGTTGAGAATCTCTTGAATCTGGCAGCCTCAGAATTATTTTATATTCATTGATTAGTCATTAGTTTTTAGGAAAGTTTGTTTAACAGTGTCTCCTGGTCTTAAATGCAGCAACTTTACCAGAAAGCACTTACTATTAAGTCAGCTATTCCCCATCCAAGAATAATGGGGATAATCCATGAATGTGGGGGTAAAATGCATATGGCAGAGCGCCAGTGGGCAGAAGCAGCTACTGACTTCTTTGAAGCTTTTAAGAATTATGATGAAGCTGGGAATCATAGGCGGATCCAATGCTTGAAGTAAGCAGCATGGAATTCATTTTACTTTTACTTATTAGTTCGAAACATTTGATTAATGATAGATTGCAGTGTTTATGAAATGAAATTCATCACGAGTCATCAATTTTAGGATGAGATTGTTACTTTTAAAATTCATAATCTTTCCCTCGGATACATTTCAGCTTGACTGCTGAGTAAAGAATTTTAGCTTTGTTTTTAATATGTATTGTTATTGTTATTATATGCACCAGGTACCTTGTTCTTGCCAACATGTTGATGGAGTCTGAAGTGAATCCTTTTGATGGACAGGAGGCTAAGCCGTAAGTGATGTGCATTTTATTTGTCTGCTCCACCCATTTTTCATTCCTATTGAGTCCTGGTTGTTTTCCCATTCTGACTTTACATCTCATAAATTATGTATTGCAGATACAAGAATGATCCGGAAATTTTGGCAATGACAAATTTGATAGCAGCCTATCAACGGAATGAAATATTGGAATTTGAGAAAATACTGAAGGTACTTTTAGTTAGTCTCATTTCTCTTCACCTATTATTGGTTCTAAATGGATTCTGGGTATTTTGCTTTCCAGAGTAACAGAAGAACCATCATGGATGATCCATTTATCAGAAATTACATTGAGGATCTGCTGAAGAATATCAGAACACAAGTCTTGCTTAAGCTCATCAAACCATATACAAGGATAAGGATACCATTTATATCTCAGGTAATTGTACTCCTAAATTCTTGTGGAACTAAAGAAGGAACTAAAGAAATTAGTGGAACTAAAGAAGGAAAGTAAATACCAAAATTTATCTCGACAGCTTATAGATATTATTATTATTATTATTATTATTATTATTATTATTATTATTATTAATTACCTCATAGTTGGTTAACTGGTTTAAGTGAAGGGTTCTGCTGTAATTTTTTTTATTGCTTCCTCTTAATGCAAGTAATACATATTTATTAACTTGAATTATGAGAGGTTAAGGTATGGTTTGGCCAACTTAATTGTAATTCTTTTTTATTTGATAAAACCACTAATTTACAGGAACTGAACGTTCCCGAACATGATGTTGAGCAGCTGCTTGTGTCACTGATTCTGGATAATAGAATTCAAGGACACATTGATCAAGTGAACAGGCTCTTGGAACGTTCTGATAGGTCTGTTTATATATATTGTAATTATTTCAATTTTTTCAACTTTATTCTGTTTATAATCTGCTATTTTATGGTATTAATTGAATATACACGGTTCAGGTCGAAAGGAATGAAAAAATACACTGCCATAGACAAATGGAACACACAGCTAAAATCTCTCTATCAAACAATCAGCAATAGAGGTTAGACCTTGGTGTGTGGTGGAAAGGGATATCTGTATTGTTGCTTCAGCATGCAGTTTTGTCATGTGAATTTAACTTAGCTTCTAATATGCAGAGTTAGGAAAGTGTTACAAATAGTGGGAACCAAAGTGAAAATGCAACTTGTGATTCATGTTTTACTTTATTTGGTAACAATTTTAAAGGTGTTCAAGGTTGTGTAGAAGGGTTTGATGCTCCCTGAGCGCTGTTCCAATTTATTCGTCGTTTAGTAAAGTATAATGCTGCAACCGGTGTCGATATATAATTATATATTATATGAAAATAAAATGTGGATGGTTTTTTAGATTTGTTATAGCTTTCTTTTGGCAATCAGCGATAGAGACAAGGAGTTACTATTCTTATCGTATCGTTTGTGTTACTTGTGAGGTGAATCTTTTAAGAGATTGGTGCCGCTTAAAATATTGTTGAAGGTAAACTCCCATCAATGTTGGACTGGCCACAAACATAATACCCTCCTGATGAGTGATGGCCTTTCTAGGTTTCACCGTGACTAAGAACACTGATGCCTTGCCTTAGCAAGCAAGCATGCTAAAAGGATTTCAGATTGTAAATTGAACTAATTTTTGGGGGGTGGGGACAAAGAAAGAAAGAAAAAGGCATTTTAAAATTCTTTCAGTTGGCGAAAAAAGAAGTATTAAACCTTCACAGCTTCACTACGACCAAACCTCTGCTTTCTCCTTATTGTTTGTGGGGGTGTGTTTCTATTTTTCTTTTTTTCTTTTTTTGCTCAGCAGTATGTCACGGCCTTGGACACACTCCAACGCTACCGTGCCGGCACTCGGACTTACTCAACCTCTTGAGTTAAGACCAAGTCAGCCTAACCCTCAATACTTAGCAAGAAAGCTAAGAATACAAGAGAACACAAGAGAAAGAAAGCTTTGGTGGAAGTATTCTTAGCTTTCTTGCTAAGTATTGAGGGTTAGGTTGACTTGGTCTTAGCTCAAGAGGTTGAGTGAATCTGAGTGCCGGCACGATAGCGTTGGAGTGTGTCCAAGACCGTGACAAGTATCTTAACCTGCTCTATTTGAAAAACTTAAATAGCTGAAGTCCATAACAAGCCCACTGAATATCTTTAATCAATCATACAAAATGGGTGGTCAAGATTTGAAGAAAAAAAAGCCGCTGAATATCTTTAATCAATCATACAAAATGGGTGGTCAAGATTTGAAGAAAAAAAAGAGGATTGGATCGAAAACTTGACTCCTATCATAATTCATCCGAGGCTACTACTAAAAATGCACGTGAATAATTTTGTCATTGACAAAAATGCATCTAAATTGTTATTGATAAAAGTACTCTCAAATAATTTAAAAATTTGACTAAAAATATTTAAAAAGAATATTATTTTTTTATAAGTGACAAATGACTTTTGTATTTGACAAATTGTTTATGTATTTGATCCAATATTTTATAAAAATATATCGAATATTAAATATGTATTTCTCAAAAAATGTCTTAAAGATTGAACTTTGATGTGGTTTTTTGCAAGTATGATTAAAAAAATGAGATATTCTTATTCTTAAAATTTGGTAATTTTTTGCGAATTATATATTTTTTATCATTTTTTAAAATTATTGGTTGTTCACAAAAATATATATATACTTAGTAAAAAATCACCAAATTTTAAGCATAAAAATATCTCATTTTTTTAATCATGTTTGCAAAAAATCGCATCAAAATTTAATCTCTAAAATATTTTTTGAGAATATGTATTTAATGTTGGATATTTTTATCGCATTTTTAAATTATTTGAGAATATTTTTGTTAATAACAAAATTTGAGTACATTTTTGTCAACGATAAAATTATTCAGGTACATTTTAAGTGGTTTACTCTTTATATAAACAGAAATTTATAATCCCAAAAAAACGAAACAAAATATTAACTTATTTTTCAAAAATAAGTTATTTTTTTAAGAATTTAAATATTAACTCAACATTGATTGTTCAGTCATGTATAAATTGACACGAAAGCAAAAGCGTGTCAGACATACTATTGTGATTGGCAAAGAAATGAAATCAGAATTGAAGAAAAAAAGTAGCGTTGTAAGCAAATATAGAAGAACTTAAAGGTCAAAATAACAATGATGGTTAGAAATCATCATACAATTAGAGAGACCATTACTATAGGAACTACAAATGGAAGAAAGCTATATTGCAATGATAAATCCAGCGTTAATTGGCTCAAGAGTGGTGATCAGAATACACGTTTTCTTTTTCGTACCAAGTTCTAAACGAAAATAGAAAAAATAAAATGAAAATTCCTTTAATAAAGAGTAAAATTTGTTTAAGAGTGAAATTTTTACTTAATTTAGATAGAATATAA
>NC_029790.2:101883417-101897479 GCF_000816755.2 Arachis ipaensis | reverse complement strand
TGGTAATTTTTTAATAGGCTTTCTTTTATTTTAATTTTTTTTTTTATTATTTACCAAAACTTTTTTTTTTCACCATAGCAATACTCAAATAAAATATAGGTTATAGACAACAAACAAGGTGTTTGAGTCTCTTCTTTACAAAATATCAGTGATTTAAAAAAAAAAATTTGCAACGGGTTATTCTCTTATTTCAATCCCCCAAATGAATTAGATGGGTATAGGAATGACAATGGATACTCGCAGGGCAAGTACCCCTCTCGCCCCATCCTCATTTATGAAATGCTCGTCGTTTTCATTTTATTTTTGCGGGCCTGCTACACATACAAACAAAAACGGCCTACAAGTGTTACAAGTTGGCCCAGCCCATCAAAAATACATGCGCACTCACTCACTTTGAAGGAGCGTCATTTACACGCGCGCAACTCAACGGTTGCGTTTCGCAAAAAGCGTTCGTCATGGCGCACTTTTCCACTTCTCCTTCTTCGAAGAAAACACAAACCGTCCATTTTCGAGCAACATTGCAAACTGCAGAGATAGAACTCGTCGCGAAGATTAGAACTCTCCATCAACACAAGATAGAACTCTCGATCAACAATCTCCAGAAAAAACGAATATATATTACTCAAGGTACGTTACTATTTTACTCATCTTGTATATTTTCCACATTTCGAAATCGAAGAACTAGCTTTTACTGTTCTTCTACGTTCTTCTAGGTTTTGCTATTCTTCTTGTTCTAGGTCTCATTTTACTGTTTTTAATGTTCTACTTGTTCTAGGTTTTACTGTTCTTCTTGTTTCTAAGTTTTACTGTTCTTCTTAGTGGTTCTAGGTGCAACTGTTCTTCTTGTTCTAGTTCTTCTTGTAACTGATTTTTGGAAGTATATTGCGTAATTTGGTGGGTGTATATGGAGTAATTTGTTGGGAGTATATGGCATACTTTGTTGGGTGTATATTTCTGAACTGATATACTGTAATATAGTCAACAGTTGCAACTGTTCTAATATTTGCTTGTCCATAGGTGTATATTGTTTGACCTTGTAATGTTGCTTGACCTTGTATATTTATGCATGTTTGAGTGATATCTGACTGATATCTATGAGTGTATCTGACTGATATCTATGGGTGTATATTACTGATATCTATGGGTGTATTTTTCATTTAAGAAAAAATGGCAGGCAAAAATCAAGCTGGAAAAAATGTAAGAACAAATATATGTCTTAGATGAAATCAGTTTTTCATAATAGAAATATCTCTGACTCTAATTTTGCTTTGTTTACAGCAAACCAAAGACCTTAAATGTGCAACCCATTTGTTGAGTGATAAATTCAGAAATATGAGCGAGGAGAAGAAAGAAATTGTTAGGGATTTGAGATTTGGTGGCCTGATGCACATCCCGCCGCTAAGGGTGCATCACCAAATATTAAGGGAGTTGGCTAACTCCTTTAAATTAGGAGAAAACAGACTTGAAACTGACTACGGTTCTTTTAAAGTAAGACAAAAAACAATAGGGGCTGCGCTTGGCATCAACGCGTCAGGTAACTTGCTACAAACATGGGTGTATATGAACCATATTCAGGTGTATTTCAATTGATGCTTGGGTGTATTTGAACTGATTTTCATACTATGTTGTTTTCATTTTTGTATGAGATCTGTCTCCTCAGAAAGTCAATTATAAGGATCTTTCTGAAGACGACAAACAAATTTTTAGAAGATTTCAGGGTAAGACCCTCAAAAATCTGACGGATGAGATGATGACTATTGGCATTGATAATGAACAGGATCGCCTCATGTTCAAGAGGATTTTCATCCTCTATATACAGATGGCATTCCTGTTACCAACAACAATAAACAAAATCTCACCTGTGCACCTGGCACCAATTTTCAAAATGGACACAATAACAGAGCGGAATTGGGGAGCACATGTTTTGAATTTTATCATCAAGGGCATAACAGATTACAATCTGAAAAAGAAAAAGTCAATTGACGGTTGCTTGTTTGCCCTGATGATAGTTTACTTTTATCTATCCAAAAATAAAGACAAGAAGAGGGCAGAAAGTCCTCCAGAACCCTGGATTGCCAACTGGACTAGAGAGCAGTTGGTCGAAAGAATGAGGGCAGAAATGGAGGAACATATGGTAAGTGAACAAAATATCTTGGGTGTATTTTATTTACCTGAATACTGCAAACTAAAATTTCTAATATTTCAGGGGATTGTAAAGATGGCGGAAACAAAGGAAAAAATGAAAAAAATAAAGAAAAAAGAAAAAAAAGAAACAAAAAAAAGGAAGGCAAGTTCAACATCATCATCTGAGACTGAAACAACTGATAGTGACCATTCTACCTCTGAGTCTGAGACAGAAGAAGACTCAGAGGATTTACCAAGAAAATAACCCAGCCAAAAAGCCAAAAAGTAAGTAACATACTTGGATGTATTTTGTTTATCCAGTTGGGTGTATTTTGTTTATCAAGTTGGGTGTATTTTGTTTATCCGGTTGGGTGTATTTTGTTTATCAAGTTGGTGTGTTTTGTGCATTTATTTGGGTGTATTTTGTACATTCATTTGGGTGTATTTTATCCCTTTTAGTATATTTTTAAATAATGATTGTTTGCCTTCCAGAATTGAGTCCAAAAAAAGAAAGAAGATTCCGGAGGATTCTGATTCAGAATCTGAATCAACTGATGAGTAATGTTCTGAAATTATTACTCCTTTCCTTTGGGTTTATTATCAAGATTTCATGTATTAACAGAGTGTCTCTTATTAACTTATAGAAGCGAAGAATCATCACCAGTGGAGAAGCAAAAAATAAAGAAAAAGTAAGCACTTCTTTGGATAGTATTTTGTGATTAAATTAATTTTGTATTTCTGATTCATACTTGTTTTTTTCCCCTAGAACACAATCCAAAAAGAAAAAGGTCATTGTTGAGGATTCATCTCCTGAGCAAGCTCAATCCTATCATGGGTACAGTACTCTCTAAGCTATATCACCGTCTATCATCAAAATTATATTTGTTAACGTGTTCTTTTATGCATGTACTATCAGATCTGAAATTGGAACTGAAGATTTAGATGAATTCTTAAGGGAAAATAATGAAAAATCTGCTGCACAGGGGTATGTCTTGTTGGGGTGTATATTTCAGATTTTAGGGTGTTTTCTTTGCTAATAATTGTTTCTTGTTTCGCAGGGAGAAGGAAGCTGACCTGCGATCACGGAAGGTCACTATGTCTCATCTGAAACGTAAGAAGCTTTATTTAATAAAATCTTATTATCTTGATTTAACAGTATGGTATTTTTTGGGAATAACATGTAATCTATTATGTTTAGAATACCGGACGTAAACTTGGGAAGTGATGATCCTTCCTCTCAAGGACACACAGACCAAAGTAGTGCAAACAAACCGGCAGAGAGCATGTAATTTCTATTTCAAATAACCGTTGCTTCTGTTCTTTTATTACCTTCTACTTCTAATTTTGTATATATTTTTTTTAGAAAAAAACTCTTTATTGTTTTATTCGAGAAAAAAAAGGCAGGAAAAAAAAAGCAAAAACTGCAAGTATGTAAGTTCTCAAAAAACAAAGCCTGTCTTTTTTTTTTGAATGCTTCGGGTGTATTTTTGACTTTCTTAGGGTGTATTTTAGGTTGAGTCTGGTTGAAGAGTCAGCCAGTGAGCTGGCTGAAGAGAATATGATGGTTGTGAGGGAAGAGACACAGTCTGAAGCGCTTGCAATGTGAATTTTTCAAGAAAATTTCAACCTTATAACCTTTTTATTTTCGGAGGCTTTGTTAACCTTTTATTTTTCATCTTGTTTAGAGTTCCGATTCAAGTTTGTCTACCACTGTCCCAAACAACCATTATGCCGGAAATTGAAGAAACACCTGAGACAGAAAATGAACCAACCCCTGTGCTACAAATTGAAGGAACTACAAAAGGGTAAGAAATAGTCTTGGGTGTGTATTTGGTTACAGTTTGGGTGTATATTGCACCTGTTGGGGTGTATATTTTCACGATTGATCCCTGACTAGTTTTTTTATAACATGATTAATTTTATGTAACCGTGCAGCACTCCTGAACCCCCCAACAACTTGAAGAAAGCACACCCACACTTCCCCCAGCTCCATCTAAAATGTAAGTTCATTAGAGTAAAATCAATGTTTGGTTATCATTTGTATATTCTTATTCTTATAATACGTTATACATGATCACGCAGTAATCCAGCCCCAGAAGACACTGCTGCGCTGATGATGATGGCACGGACAGCATCGTATGTTCCTAAAACAGATCCGATGCCATCATTCAGCATTGGCTTGACTGATTCAAGCCAAGAAGAAGCAGCAACACAGGAGGGGGCGTCAACGCAAGATGGAGGGAGGGCAAAAACTCCAGAAATCCCAAAACTGCTAGAACAATTAGGGGATCTGGTACAAAAAATTGCAAGTGGTGGGATGACAACAAAAGAAAAAAGTCCACAGATTCCAAAGGAGAGTGGCGCAGAGAGTTTCGAGAAGTTTGAAACTCCTGCGAGGACAAATCAACGTACTTATGACATGAAAAAGAAATGCTACCTCTGGGCCATACGAGTGAAGAAATACGCAAATGGACTAACTAATGAGTTTGACACCGTCTGCACACTCCAAGCCCAAGATAGATATATTTTGTCAAAACTCCACCTTGCATCACTCGCACCTGAAACGCATATAGAAGCTGAGGTAATATTACATTAACATTAATGTTTTTATCACCAAAATTAACTGCAATCCTGATTGATGTAAAATTGATTTCGGCATCTTTTTCTAGATTGTCTCTGCCATGTGCTTCATCCTAAACCAGCAAAAGATTAAAAGGTTTCAAGAAGAAGTATACTGTCTCCCCCTGATATTGTGGTATGAGTTGCTTCAACGAATTTTGGGTGTATTTTCTGCATACATTCGGGTGTATTTTCTGTCTTAAATCGGGTGTATTTTATGTGTTCATTTGGGTATATTTTTTGTGTTAAATTAGGTGTAAGTTGTTTATTCATTTGGGTGTATTTTCTGGATTCGTTTGGGTGTATTTTCTGTATTTATTTTGTGGTTCGCAATTTTTGCAGAACATGGCCCTTGGAAATCATCCACAAGGGGTATTCTTACAGTCTAAAAATAATAAGCCATTCATGGTGGAAGACTACCCAATGTTTATACCCTTCTTGGACCTTAAAAAATTAGCATCACATCGTTATGTAAGTTTTCATTTCTAGAACTTCTTATTACCATTTTTTAGTTATGTGCCAAATAAACTAAAACAGTGTTCAATCTGAACATATTTCAGATTTTTGCACCTGTTTGCCATTCACAACATTGGTGGTTATGGTTGGCTGATACAAGAAAGCGGAAATTTTATATAGTCGACCCATATCACATGAAATCTCCATCCGATGAGAGAACTGCCCTGAATACATTCATTGTAAGTTGGTTCTGTGTTCTGTATTTTAATAGTTGGGTGTATTTCTGTTCAATATAAGGTGTAACTTTGTGCTCCTTTGGGTGTATCCCTTTATTGAAATTATTCATGTATTACTGATTTGTTTTGTGTTTTAAGGGATATGTAATTTCACGAATTAAAGTATATGCTGGGGGCACCTCTGAAGACAAGGGACAAGGACAAGAAAATTGAACCACCATACCTTAACATCTTGGGCCAAAAGACAAGGTATAAATCTTTCACTCTGAAAATTAAACTTTCTTATATATAATTTGTAATTTATTTTCTTTGTTTTCAGCTATGACTGTGCTATCTACGTAATGAAGTGGCTTGAGATATTTCAGCCCGAAAACATTAAAAGGCAGAAGTATGAGTGGGACAATTGGACCCAGGTAAATGTGTTTAAAACTAAATAACTCTGTATTACATTACTCAATTAACATGGTTGATTAAACAGAATATTCTTTTTAACTGTAGGACGAGGTGGACCACTTTAGAGTAGAATATGCTTTCCGGATTCTATTCCATGAAATAAATCAAGACAAAGCTGAAGCCATTAGGGGAAGTAATGCAATAAGACTGTCCAAACCATCCTCATTGTTATTGAGTCCATATTGTCAGATAGATTCTAAGGATATTGACACTGATTAATGTAAATGTTATATAGTCTTGTAACAAATTGAACACATGCTGTAAAAAATTGCCAATTATAATCCAGTTTATTGTAAAATTTCTTTAAATAATTAAACTCTCTCTGCTGTATTCAAAATGTCTAAATTACAGATACTATAATATGAAGAAAAATATCAAACCAAATATACACCCATAACCTCACATTGTTTACACCCAAAGAAAGTTGAATATACACCCAAACATCTATCCCCCTGATGCTTTATCCCTAAAACCCTGAATCCTAAACCCTAAATCCTAAACACTAAAACCTAAACCCTAAACACTAAATCCTAAACACTAAAACCTAAACCGTAAACCCCAAAACCATTAAACCCTAAACCCTAAACCCTAAAACCTAAAACCCTAACCCCTAAAACCCTAAACCCTTAAACCCTTAAACCGTAATAAAAAAAAACAAACAATATTTTATAACATAAACATCATATTGTGAAATATATATATGTATATATATGTAAAATGTGAAACACAAGAAAATTCACAAAAATACACCCAAAAGAACAGTGCTTTTACACCTATATTCTGTAACTATACACCCAAAGAGTTATCCGCTGCTGCTGGTACCCTGAACTGATAATTCATAATATGTCCTTGATATTGGCTAGAATTTGAATGCACCACTGATGTAGCATCAAAGAGGTTTAACTGAATATAACAAACTCACATATTAGCTAAACTATTAACGAGAAAATTAAACTCAATCACCACATATTTAGAGAACATCACTTTTACCTCGTTTAAAGCTTTCGTTTTCTTCTTTTTTGTGGTATTTGCAATCTGTTTGTCCAACTTTGAACCTAGCCTATTTTTTGGACGTTCTCTTGTTCGAATCCTTGGAGGGCTTTGAAGCTCGTTAACGGATTCCAAGTTGGTGTCTTCGTGAGATAAAGAAGATGTCCCCTTCCTTTTGGCTTTCAATGATTCCATCTCAACCATGACGTTATCGTACGCACGATGCAGAATTGCAGTCAGCTCCTCCGATTCTGATGCAAATTCACAAATATTTTGCGAACGAAAAACCAATTGGTCAAACCTCTTGCTTCTTGGCTCCAACAGTGGCTCGTCGTGACTGCTCTTGATGTGTGTGTATCGCCTCTTTACCTTCTTGCTCCATCGTTCCAGTATATATCTAGGTGACACTTGGCTTACTCGTTCAAAGCTTAACACGCTTAGTGCGTGACGGCACAATATCCCTCTTGACTCAAATAATAAGCATTTACATTTTACCTCGGCTGCTACTGAGTCGTAAGTAACCACAAACTTGTTGAATATTGAGCTGGAAACTTGTTCTCCAACTTCGTATACTGAATAGCCTAGAGCGGAATTCGTTAATCTAGTGATGCAATTCTCCTTTCCTCTAAATTGTGTTTGGACTTTCCTAAACTTTTGATGAGTGTACACATCTTGAAACTGAGCTTCAATGGAGGATTTGGTTGCACACGGTATGACCGTATGAAAATTTGCAGCATCTGATTCTCTCTCTGCTTGCTCCCTGCTTCCGAGGCAATTATCATATTGTTTGACAAATTGAATAAGCGAGCTGTTCCGGGTAATAAACTTGTTAAAAAATGAATGCATGCTCTCGATCCTTTGTGTGCTTCTCATCCCTGCTCAGAAGTGGTGATCCAGATATATTGGAACCCATATATGACGGTCTTCATAGAGATTTGCAGAATACACCCAAAAACAGACTATAAATACACCCAAAAAAAATTTAATTTACACCTCTGCTGCAGATTTTAAACAAACCTTACCTGAAAGCCACTTTTTGTTCACAAGACCAAAATTCAGCAGAAAATCATTCCAATTTCTATCAAATGAATCTTTACTATGAGAGTTCCAAACAACTTGGCTCATTTCTTGTTCAATTTTTGCATGTCCCTTGTACCCGTTTAATTTGCTTAGAATCTTCTTCATGATGTGCCAAATACACCAACGGTGAATTGTTGTTGGCATACAAGCCTCTAAAGCCCTTTTCATTGATGCGTATTGATCGGTGAGAAACCCTTTCGGAGCATTTCCTCCCATGCAACGAAGCCAACATTGAAATAACCATTTGAATGATTCAATTTCTTCGTTTTTCATCAAAGAGCATACAAGAAGTGTTGACTGACCGTGATGATTCACCCCGACAAAAGAACTACAAACCAAATTATACCTGAAATAAATTACCATAGTGCAGAATGAAAAATCATTACGTACACCCAACAAATACTTTGTATACACCCAAAAACACCCAATATACACCTCTGCGGCAGATTCATAAAAAAATATTAATTTAGCATCATAAACAGGGGCAGTTTATTACCTGTTTGTATTGTAGGTGGTGTCAAATGAAATAACATCTCCGAAATAATCAAAGGCAGCTCTACTTCTTGCATCGGCCCAAAAAGCCAGCTTAATCGATTGATCCTCCTCGAGTTCAAGCTCAAAAAAGAAATTCTGATTCTTCTCTTTCATTCTTAACAAATATTTCCCGAATTCCTTTGTATCTTCTTGTTCAGAAACATTCCGCACTTCTCTCGTAATGTAATTCCTCACATCCTTTTCAATAAAATTTAACTCGCGATGACCCCCGGCAGGCGCAACAAATGATTGGTAAGTTTTGCTCGGTCTAATACCAGCCTTCTCGTTATTCTCTATTGTACGACAACATGCTTAGTTCCCTATGCTGTTTGAGCATCTTTGCTTTACTTGGACAGCAAGGGTGTGAATGATCCAGCACAACCTTTGAAATGATCCAAGCACCAACATCCTTCAATGTGTGTATATAAATTCTTGCAGGATAGTTTAAATCGGCTGTCAGATTTGTCTTCTCGGTCGGAGATATTTTAGATTTCCATTTTTCCTCTCTGCTACATGTAATCAATTAATTCTTAATCTCGTTTCCCTTCCTATTTGTACTCCGAACTCTTGTAGAAAAACCTGCAGCCTTGGCGTAGTTCCTGTAAAATTTTCCAGCATCTTCAAGGGTGGTAAAGGTCATTCCAACCTTGGGAACAAACTGGTCATCAACAACAGAGAGAGGCTGCAGAATACACCATGTCAAAAACTAAAAATACACCCAATCATGTATGATCTAATACACCCAAACGACAACAACTCAACTAAAATAACAAAAAAATCCATAAATTGTAAATACACCCACACTTCTCCCTAAAATACACCCAAAAAATTCTGATCTACACCCGAGCGTCTGCTATAAATTGCAGATAATTATTCAAAACTAATACATTAGATTCAATCCACAAATTTATGTTCACACGTTAATTTCACAGTCAATGTTCATGAATTATTCAGCTAGACAATGATATACGAATAACTGCAACAAAATTCAGAGTAATCGTAATTAGCTGAATGTAAATCAAACCTCAGGAACTTCGTTAGATTCAAATTCAAAATCTACTTCACCCTGATTCAGCTGACAATCTGAGGTTGAATCATCCATTATCTTCAAAACGAGTTCAAACTTTGATTTCAGAAACCAGAAAATCGAAAAAAAATGAAGCTGGAGCTACAGAGAGAGAAACTCACGTCAATGACGAAGAACAAACCAGTGAGAAAGGAGGGAAAAAGAACGATCGAAAAGGCAGGGGAAGACGTGCGAGAAGAAGAACGAAGAAATTTGGAAAGAAGGAGAATGAAGAAGGAAATAAATCTTTTAAAATTGGTAGTTATATATTCGCGGGATCTGTTATATAGCGCGTGTAAGCTACGTAACACTAGGAGCGCATTTTTGGGCGTTAGTGGTTAATTGACTTGTAAGGCTTACAAGCCCTAATCGCTTGTATGCAAAGAATTTCTGTTATTTCTGTTATAGATTTTCATTTAATTGTCCATGACAGATACTCGTAGGTATCTGCTGGTATTTCATTTTAAAAAGTTAAAAAAAAAATTCATAACACAGTGATTCAAAAGTTCAACAAAATTTAACATAAGATAATACAATCTAAAGTTTCAAACTCAATTTGACATAATCTAATACACATATTAAATAGAGGAAAATCCCACCCTGGGCCTTAACCATTTCATGAACCCCATTCCATTCCTCATCAATTAGAAAATGACATTGCAGTCCCTAATCACTAACTCTATCAAACCTTCCACCTCCTCCGTTAATATCTCCGTCCAGAGCTAACGAATCTTACTTACGTGGACCGTTAAGTTAACACATGTTAAGCAATAATTTAAAGGGACAAATCGCCCCCTATACAATTAACAAAACGTCGTCGTTTTGGAGAGCTCAAGAACACTTTACTTCTTCTTCTTTCTTTCGTTGTTCAACCATAACTTAATGCCATATTTCTTTTCTCCTCTCATCCTCTTCACGACCAGATCACTACCGAACCAACTCTCTTCTCTCCGTCTCCTCTTCACCATTTTTGGCCACCATCATCATTCACATTCACGGCACCACCATTCTCTGTTCTCACTGCACAACCCTACTGTCACCTCCTCCTTTTTTTTCTTCTTATTCTTCTTTTTCAGTTGAGTAATTTTATCTGTTTAAATATTTAAATTTAGTTTGGGATATGGTCTTACGAGTTGTCCTTTTTTGGATTTTGATTATTGGATACGTATATCTATTTAAAGTATCAATTTTTATGTGAAAGAGTAATTTGGTGATTATAGAATGTGTCAGTATTTGAATTGGTGTATTAGTGATATTTGCAGTCAAGTAGTTGTTGGTCCATGAAAAATCACTATCTTATTTTATGTAAGGTTCTTTACTTGGGATTTAGTGTAAAACCAAATAAAGACAGGGACAAACTAGTAAGAGAGAGAGATTGTAAAGATAAGGAGAAGAAAAAGGGTGAGAGGGTAGCTGTGATTGCGCTGTGGTTGCCAGCAGTGAATAGAGAAGTAAGGAGAGAGATATAGCTTTGTGTTTTTGGTGCGGTCAGAAGAAGAAGAAGAATCATGGTAGTGGAACAGTGCAGCGGAAACAGAGAATGATGGTGGCCAAAAATGGTGGAGAGGAGAATGAGAGAATGCAGAGAATAGTGCTGGATGTTGGTGATGATGGTGACAAAAAATGATGGAGAAAAGAAAAAGAAAAAGGAGTTGACCTAGTGCTGTTCTGGTTCGTGAAGAGGAGGAGAGGAAAAAAGAGAAGAAGAAGGTCGAGGGGTGATTTGTCTCTTTAAATTGTTGCTTGACATGTGTTGACTTAACGATCTATGTAGACAAGATCGGTTAGCTTTGGATAGAGACACTAACGAAGGAGGCGGAAGGTCAAAATTAGTGGTTAGAAATCGCAATATCATTTTCTAATTACTGAGGTGCGGAGTGGGAGTTCATAAAATGGTTAAGGGTGGGAGTAGAATTTTTCTTTATAAATACCAAGATGGTAATATATAACTTTTATATATTAGTGAGGGCATTTTAGTAAATTCCCTCTTCTTGGAGATTTCAAAGATCTTCATGGGACAGGTAGAGCTACTCATGTTCCTGTCCCATTTATTCGCGAGGGCGGGTCCTTGCCCCTGTGAAAATTTTACAGTTAGTCTCCTATCGTGAGTAATCCCCGTGGGTACCTGCTTTCACGGGTATCTTTGCCGTTCGTAGACCAAAAAAGAGAAATGTTTCTACTAATGCGTCAATTGCTCTAGGAAAAAATGGTTTCAAAGCAAAGTTTTTTCAGCATTTTTGAGGTTGGTATGCGAGTCAATCAAGCAGTCGTTCTGCTAGCCAACATCTAGTCACAGGGTAATCGGTCGATTTGTTCGGCTGGTTAGGTTAGGTCCGCAGACGATTGTTCTGTTAATTAGCATTGATCACAAGGTGATCTCGACCTATAGTGTTTATGTCAATGGATAGTTGGTTTGTAAGGGTAGGTTGGTAGGAGAGTCGGTCTATTGATCGGTTAACTGGCATCGGTGATGGGGCAGTCGATTGGTAAGTCAATAGTTGCTAGTCAATCGTCAGTTGTGAAATATATTTTAGTTATAATTAGAGTGCTATATGATATATTTTAGTTGTAAAATTAATAAGATAAATATTAAATATATAATGGACTAGGTGACAAGTTTACAGGAAAAGCAAACAATACATGATAACCACATCTAAGATACAAACAGCCCCCTTCTATAACACGAAGGCTCCACACCCCTGTTAATGTTCATTGCATTTCCATTTTACTGCATGATTATTAACTTGTTAAGCTTTTTATTGCCAAAGTTGTCTCCAACTAAAATCCGTGATCCACTGATGCTCAAACATGATTTAAACCATTGTTTTTTTATTGAGGACCATCAACAATAACAGAATTACACGAATAATTGTTCAGTATTCTCCCATTAAACATTCAAAAGTTAAAATACAAGTGAACATCAAATAAAAGAGAAAGAAAACAGAATCACAAATAGCCTACCTAGCAGCACTTAAGGTCGCGGTTAAAGATGGTTGGCAAGGGAAGCACAAAGCACTCGTCATGCTCACTCTCATTCTTATTTGGCTCTGCTAACCACTAGTTGAATACAGAACTAGCAGGACCAAAACACTGAAAGACTAACCATTTCCGTGCTAAATATGTGTGCTGTATTTGTCACAATTTCGTTGATATAAAGACAACACATATAAGGCATTCAATAGTGGATGAATTTCAATACATAGTAATAATATAATCTGTATTAAATTCAGGTGCTTCTGCTTCCTCTTATAAGCTCTAACATTTAGGCTTGAGCCACCCCGTTACATGCCTCTAGCACCTTTGCATCTGACTTATTTACTTCACTTTCTAATTTCTTGTCATATTCCGAGATACCAACTTTTCTGTGGCTTAGTACCTCTTCAACCCAATTTTGTAGCTGGCTGGTGGCCATTTCATCTGTTTGTGATAGTTAAAGGAAAGTTCAATCACAATAGTAAAACATTACATAAACTAATATATTAATTAGTACTAATTCATCCTTCTTATTTATTAATTGTATTTATTAACAAAAAATATAAAATTAGTCAAGATAATAACTACTTTATACTATAACTCTATTCCAAAAGTTCTGGATTTAAGTTCTACAGATAACAAAAGATGTTTTTGTAAATATATATATGATAAAGATATTTAAAAAAAATGTACATACAATAAAGGGTATTGAAGAAAAACATTTGGTGAGAGGCTACCTAACCGTGGGACGGTATGACCTTGAGGGTGCCTTATTATGAGGGGATTTTGAAAAGCAGAGGCGAGCTCCTCAGAAGGCAATTTAAGCCAATCTTTGTCACCAATGAAATGAACAGATTTTGCTTTTATGGGTTCCTTGTAGGCTACATCACATATGCTTGGATCTCTAAATTTGCATCCAGATATTGATACAAACAACTTTATCGGTGGATGTTCCTTCAACAACTTCCCCTGTGGATTTCATGTTCATTAATCAAATATTCTACCTTTATATTCTTCGTTTGAAAAAGAGATTGGTTTAGTTTTAGTTTTTATTTATAAATCAAATTACTAGTTGTAGCTTACCTGTGCTTGGTAACCTATTAGAAGTGCTGAAAGCGTTGCGCCCTAATAACAGAAAAGGAGTCAATCCGAGTGAGACAGTAGGACACATCTTAAGGTTATTATTAATAGAAGATTTTATATTTATTATATAAAATTTAATTTTGATGTACTGTCATGGGTATTAGTTACGTAATACCATATCATAAAAAAATAACTATTATTTTTATTGACTGCATGAATGATCATCCTTAAAGATGGATAAGATTGAACATTTTACACTGTCAGTACTCAAAATTAAACTCTTATATAAATACACAATAAATAAATAAATATCTAAATTTTACATATTGTTTTATAAAATTTTGCTAATGGGTAATTTTATCATATCTCTTTAAAATATATGTTAGCTAAATTTAATACTTTTTAATTATGTTATGTATATATAAAAAATTAACAAATAAATTAATTA
>NC_029790.2:101882295-101883371 GCF_000816755.2 Arachis ipaensis | reverse complement strand
CACAAACATATAATAGTTAATTTGATAACTGATTTTTAATATGCACATAATATTTTGTTTATAAAAAAGTATAGGTAAATAGTATAAATATTGAATAACGTGAGCAACGGTTTATAGAGTGAAAAAAGCATGTTATTTCTTGACCCGAACTCAGAACCTCCCTAATCCCTATTGAGGTCCTTTATTCACCTCTTTGGCATGCATTCAGATTATTTAATCATATATAGAGTCCACAAGTTGTGAATATGAATGTAATTGTACCTGTGAGAAGCCAAGGAAGCCATCAAAGGGGCCATTGGCTGTGATGTATTCACATAAGTATGATATACACTCTTCCAAATTAGTATACTCCGTAAATTCCTGAACAAGAATTGTGTTGTGCATAATAATCATTTTTCTTTTCAGCTACATATTATCTCAAATGAAACAATTAAAAGGATACAGAGACAGTATCCTTACATTACCTTGTTGAATTGAAACCATTCAAAGTAGGGTGGAGGGAAGATTCCTTCTATATCTGACTTCCCTCCAGCAGGATATTTACCATCTAGGAAATCCTGTCACAAAATGCATATATAAACAGCTTTATTTCATATCATTTTTTTAATTAAAGAATTATATAAAAAAATTAAATTACAAAACTCTTTTGATGAGAGCCTAATCTCTTGCTACTTGAACAGCATGAAAGAAGCATGTTTACCAATTTACCATGTCAAATTTTGAAAATAGAGAAGGGTCCCATTTGCTTATTTGTTTTTTCAAGAAACTCCCACTAGTTCTGAACCCATGGAGGCACAGGATCTTCATCTTCTTTCCATTTTCTCCTTCCATGGCTATTTCACTTTCACCACCACCACAAGATGCTATTTGTAAGGACTGAGAAGTGTGCACGTTGGTACTTGGTACCTACCTACTTCACATTCAATGAAGTCAACTTCCAACAGCCCATTGCATCACACAGCGGGAGGTTGGTTGGTTATGCAACATATATTATCATTTTGTTTTTGTAACAAAATATAAATAAATGGATTCAATTTTAATATATTAAATTATCATCTAATTATATTCTTATATAA
>NC_029790.2:101848363-101882024 GCF_000816755.2 Arachis ipaensis | reverse complement strand
TTATTAAATGGACAAGATTGTTAAACCGAAGCTTCGTCCTTTTTGGAATTTTGGCTAGTGTTCAACGCTTAAACTTACTGAATTTCTCTACCTACCTTTATTTTTGTTTTTGTTTATGATTTCTCCATCTACTTAACGGTGGCAGGTTGGTGTTGCACGTGCAAACTTACAAGCTTTGCGCTTATGGGCTGCTCCAAGAATCTTGATTTTCATGGGGCCTTCGTTTTGCATTCTTATGGTCCATCAAAACACTTACAAAAAAGAACATAGTCCATCAATTGTTAACCAAAATCATTTAAACTTGGTCCCTTGCTGAAAAGAGAAATATGAATTGATTTGTAACTTCTTCTCCAATAGGGAACTCTTCTCCTCTCAACAGGAAAGTACTCTAAGAACATTGGTTGACTAAATTCCCATAGGGTCCCCCAGATTCAGCCCGTGCACTAATTTTGCCCCTGAGATTTCAATTGCACTGTTTATGTCCCCCAGATTCCGATTCGAACACCTTAATGGTCCTTCGAAGATTTTCCGGCGTGACTCAGCGACGGCGTTGCTTATGTGGCACAGCCACTGCCACGTTAGACGCCGTAGTGTACATATGACGTGGAATGTGTGATAAAATTTCCTAATGTAGTCCCTGTCCTCATTTTTAAACCCTAAAATTTCGTTGGCCTTCCCATTGAGGTTCTCTCCATCAACGTCTTCTTCTGCATCTCTTCTGTACACCGATAGCTGTCCCCCATGAGAGGAAGTGGGAGCCATGTTGCAGGAAGTTCCAACCGGTCATCGTCGACGGAGAACTGGAGAAGAAGCACGACGTGAAGCAGGCATGGACGGGTTCCGGACTGGTGCGGCTGTGGTTGTCGCCCGGTGCTAAGGTGGTCTGGGACGGAGTCGCATCCTAACAAGCCCTTCTTTGGTTGCCCCAACTATAATGTGAGTAAAGTTTAATAATTTATAGCAGATTGAAAAACATGGTGTGGGTTATTCGTCTGGGCTGATTCTGTGCAAGAGGAGTTGTCTGAAGGAGCTGTTGCAGGAGATGATGATGGTGACAGGAAGATGAACTTTGCATGGCGGATGGGCAAGATGGAGGCAGACATTAGGAATCTAAAATTCATAACTCATGTTCTTGGATTTGGGTTCTTAGTAATTGTTGTTTTTGTAGGATTGGTGCTATTAAAGGGTTGAGAACATGTCAATGTAATGCAGTTCCCAAATTAATGAATGAAACTGTTATGTGGTAACATAACAAGGTTTGTGTAAATCATCTTACTTTGATATAATATAATATCCTGTTGGATGAAGTAAAAGAACTTGTAAATAAGTAACAGCAAGATTGATACAAACCATGGACAGTATTAATTGATCAATACCAAAATATGGCAAACCATTCATAGTTTTAACACATTACAACCATAAGTAATTGAACAAGTAGCATGACATACTTGATTAGTAATCAACAAAATGAACCATTGTTTAGAGTGAGCGCAGTCACTGTATCTTTTAACAAAAAACAAACACTTGACAAGCAAAATGTCCTAATGTCCTAATATGAAAGTTCACTTCTTTTGGGGGTGCTTAAATCCAGGAGTCGGCACAAACTTCAGAAAATTTGTGAATCGTGAAGCAGTGGCAGAACTCGCACCCTTCATTGGGTCCAGTGCTGTAGAAGGGGTTGTTGGAGGTGACCTTCTTCTAGTAGGCAATTTGGCAGGTCTTGTGGCTGGTTCTCCGGTTACTTCAGTGAACTACACAAATTTCAAACCAGAAATAAATACCAAACATTGCCACTCAGTAAACCTTTTTCAGAGTTTTTACTCCATGAATTACAAAGGCTTATTATAGAATTAAAATTGTACCTTTTGAGAGTCTTCTGGTTCAGAACAAATTGGCTGTGACAGATCAATTTCTGATGCTTGACCAATAGGAGCAGAATTGATGGTAATATTAGCATTAGCCGTAGCTGTAGCAGTAGTAGTTGCATTTGGAGTAGCAGTTGCAGTGGCACTGGCAGATGCAGAGGCAGATGCAGTGTCAGTTGTGGTGGCCTGGGCAGTTGTAGTTGCTTGTGCACTAGCATTTTTAGGGTCTTTAGCAGCCTCTGCTGCCTTTGCAGCAGCCGCAGCATCAGCTGCAGCTTGAGCAGCATCAGCTGCTCTTTTCTTTTCACATCCTCTCTTGGTGTGACCCTTTTGCAAGCAGTACTTACATGTGAAAGGCCGAAGCTGTCTTTTCAAGGCTGTTACTGGCTTAGATTTCTTGCTAGAACTTGAGACTTCATCTGAGTCCTTCCTCCTCTTTGTTTGAAGATTCCCTGGCTTCCTCTTGATTGGTGGTGCCAATGGCTTGTTAAACTGACTTTGTTCCCAGAAGGCTTGGCCAGGTATAGGATTGATGTGGTACTTGTATGTTTCCTTGTAAGACTCCATGGTTATCAACTTATGGCAGAAATCCTCTGGGTGTTTGTTGACTCTGGCCAGTGCTGCACAAGCATGAACGCATGGAATCCCTACAAGTCCCATTTACTTCCAGCTTAGGTTAAATCAAAAATTATTTATAACACTAGTGTAAAATTAAATGAGCAAAGGTAAGTGGATGGGAGAGAATAACCTGTTAACATCCAGAACTGGCAGGTACATAATCTTTTCCCCAGGTCTACCACATGGTTTGTTGGACGCCCATGAACCTCAAACTTCTCATATCCAGTATCTCCAGACCATATAGCATGCCAATGTCTGGACTCTTTCCTCACCTTTTCTAACCTACTTTTGATTACGGTGGTAACAGCCCCAGGTGATTGTCCAACTTAACCTTGTTCTTAGCCATAGTCCGCATGACAAACATTCTCACCTCTTCTAGAAGAGTAAGTATAGGCTTTTCCCTTGCTTCTTTGATCTTTGAATTGAAAACCTCACAGGTGTTGTTGCAAATTGAGTCCAATTTCGGGTTGTGCCTGAACTGTGACCTCGTCCATGCCTCCCTTGGCCACTTGTCAAGATACTTCCATGCGTCCTCGTTCAGCCACTTTATCATATCCATGTATTCCTGAAATTCAACAGTTAATAGTTGGGAAAGAAGTCCATGTAAGCTAACTCCAGTTTCAACAAAAGTGGCTTTATGTACCTTAAACTCTTGAAATGTTGTAGCTCTAGCACACTCCCATAACAGTCCCCTAAGCTCCAGGTCCTTCCACTGCTTATTGAAATTTTGCCACAAGTGCCAGACACAGAATTGGTGTCCCACATTAGGCATCACGGCTTTCATAGCAGGCAGTAATCCCTGAAGATATCAAGCATTATGTTACCATAATAGTCCCTAACTTTGAAAATCGATCACCATAATAGTCCCTAACTTTGAATAACGATAACCATAATAGTCCCTAACTTTGCCAATCCTTCACCATAATAGTCCCTAACTTTGATTAAGGTTTCAGTAAGAAATTACCTTTTGCATATCAGAGATGAAGTTCCACCCATGGGTCTTGTAGTCTCCAAGATCCTCATGTAGCAACTCTAGAAACCACTTCCAATTCTCAAAGTTCTCCACTTCCACAACTGCCCAGGCAATGACATAGACATGATGATTAGCATCTTGTCCAACAGCCGATAGAATTTGCCCCCCGAAAACAGTTTTTAGAAAAGCCCCATCAAGTCCAATTAACGGACGACAGCCAGCCTTGAAACCTGACTTGCAGCCACTCAAGCAGACATACATCCTCTCAAATATGACCTCACCACTAGGCTGTGGCTTTGTGCATATCTGAACAGTTGATCCCGGGTTTGTTTTCAATAGTGTTTCACCATAGTCCCTAAGCATAGCATATTGCTCCTTGGCATCCCCATAGACTATATTTCTAGCATCACACAGTGCCCGTGATATAGAGTTCCTATTGAGTGACAAGTCATATTTCGTCTTGAAATATGTTGTAGCCTCACAGTTCTTGAAATTGGGATATTTCCTTAGTTTTTTTACCAACTTACCTGCAACCCAATTTCTATTTGTTGCCCTGTTTTTATCCTCTCGTGGACAAGTGTGGTCATTGAAGAAAGTCTTAACTTGCCAGCAACTGTCTTCGTGGTCCCTTGATGCGTATACAACCCACTTGCAATCCTTCACCTTACATACTGCCCTCACCCTTTTACCATCGTTCTTCCTAAACCTCATCCGTCTCCCTTCTTGTATAGTGAACTCCCTCACTGCCTCCTTGAACTCCCACTTAGTATTGAACTTCATCCCGACTTCTAAATGTAGTTCCCCGAACCTAGCACCCTGTCTAAACACCGGAAATACCTCATCTGAACTTTCTTCTCCAACCAGCTCATCCTCTGAATTAGGTGGTGTTTTCATCTCCAAAGAGTGCCACGAATTGCCACCATCCGATTCTGACCCCGGATCAAAAGCATCATGGTTATCCCCCTTTATACCTCCCCCCACAAATTCAATGTCCACATCTTCATCAGAAACGTCTTCCACAAATCCATCATCATCAACACAGACCTTGGCCTTCCCTTTTTCCTTTCCACTCTCAGCCTGGACCTTCTTCCTTGCATAAAGTAATTTCTCAGGTAGAATACATCCAACCTGTCCACATCCAGATCACCCAAACAATGCCTATTGTCAGGTGTGTATGTCCATTTCCCATCCTTCCCCCTCTCAAAATTTTTCCCATGATGAAACATTATGTCTAACAATTCGGCGTTCATCTGCAACATAACAGAGGAAATGCTTAAAATTCACCACGCATGCAACACATAAACAACAATTAACTTAGATATTACACACCACCAGAGATTAACCCCTGTTCTTTTCACAAGAAACAGAGCATGCATTACTGGTTTGAAGAAGGAAAACACTAAAATCCTAACAGGCAGTGGATTCTAACACAAACTACATGCATCATGTTCAAGTAACTTTAACAATCGGCCATATCAGGAATGAAACATGATCCAAAAAATTCAAAAAAATATAATAAAATTTGTACCTTGAAGCTAGCTTAAACGGTTCTTCAGTCGATGCTTCAATGGTGAACCACGAACCTTCCCCCAAGTTCAGTACAGCAATGTTAAGAAACCAGGCAGCAGTGCCCTTGCCTGTCGCTACTGCTTATGGAGGAGGAGACCAAGCGTTGAGAGAGGTGAGAAAATATGGAGGAGAAGACGTAACGAATACCAAACCCTTTGCCCAAGTTACTACTACTCTCACTGTGATCAAAACGGCGACGTGTGGGCTTTCAATCATTTTGCCCCATGAAACGACGTCGTTCTGACTCTCCAACGTGGCAGTGGCTGTGCCACATAAGCAACGCCGTCGCTGAGTCACGCCGGAAAATCTTCGAAGGACCATTATGGTGCTCGAATTGGAATCTGAGGGACATAAACAGTGCAATTGGAATCTCAGGGACAAAATTGGTGCACGGGCTGAATCTGGAGGACCACTATGGGGATTTAGTCAACATTGGTTCTTCTTCAATAGGGAGTTTTTTTCAACCTGTTTAAATTTTATAACTCGTATTCTCACACTATTTTCTTTCCATCTAATCTACCAAAATCACTATGAAACCTGAAATATACAAAGACTAAAAGATTAGCAACTAACAATATGAATAACATAGAAGAAAAAGTCATCAAACTCAACAAGTTCAGAGAGCTGGGAAACAAAAAGGATTGCTTGAATGTGATGGGAAAGATAATAAGTGATAAAGAGATGAAACAAGCAAAAATGCATTATTGAAAATGTGAAAAAACCCACAAGGAGTTGCAGTTACTAACATTAGGTTAAAGAAGATGTTATTCAGCTTTAAAGATAGGAAAAGAGGACTTCAGATTATTCAAAATGGTCCTTAGAATGTCAGAGGAAATCTGGTCAATCTCACATTATGGATGGAGGGTGAATTAATTTTTAAGGTTGATCATGACTTCATGGAGTTCTGGATTCAAGTTCATGGCATTCCACTTGATCACATGAATAAGGAGACCGAAATTCTTATAGGAGGAATGTTGAAAGTTTTGGCAGAGGCTGAAGACCCAAAAGTGGATGGCGTTCTTAGGAGATCTTTTTTAAGGATTAGAGTTAGCATCAATATTACCAAGACTCTGTCTACAGGTTTCTGGTTAGAAAGAGAGGAGATGCCACCATTATGAGTTTTCTTTAAATATGAAAGGCTGCCAGACAACTACTGCTTTAACTGTGAAATATTGGGACACGAGAAGAAAACATGCAAGAATCCAACAGCCATGACATGCTGGGATCCAACCAAGAAGAAGTACTCACCAGGACTAGGAGTTAGCCAAGTTCGTCCAATTTTAGCCATAGGAGGAGGAGGGTCAAAGCAACATAGATGGAGAGAAGAAGAGGAAGAGCAGGTGCGTGATCAACAAAACCTTGGAAGAGAGAGTAGGGAGGAACAAAGCACTAAAGAAAGCAGAATTAGGGCTAAACAAAATTTGCAGTAGGAAATAAGGGAGAAAAGTGTACGGAAAAACCAAACAAGAAGAGAGAATGTGATGGCTGAAGCAGGAGAGCAGTTGGGAGAAGTACAAGAAATCCATGATTTTCAGGGAGATGAGGATATGCTGCTTGACCTAAAGGCAGCCTATAAATTTAAAAGCCTTATAAGGGAGATAAGAGAAAGGAACAATGAATGGACTTACATCAAACAAGCCCAAAAGGGAGAAAACGGTAAAGATGCACAGCAGGTGAGTATATACAGGCCAAATAAGAATGGTAGGTCCAATATTCTGGCAGATCAATTACAAGTTGGGATTGGAAGGGAGGATAAATACAAGATAGGTGGAAGGCCTAGAAAAAACACACAAAAATTAGAAGATGGAATGAATCTGTACACAATAGAAGAAGGAGAGGTGAACAGCAACAAAAAAGAGGTCTGGAAGGCTGCCCAAGGAGATAAAGCATAGAAGAAAACTACTGGCCAGGAACTAAAAAGGCTCATGACAGCTAAGAGGAAGGAAGATTACGAGATTGTTGAAAGAGAAAGGATAAATGAGCATCAAGGAATGGTGAAGAGAGGAACGGAAGAAAAATTCAAGAAGCTATCCATGGAGGTACAGGGCAGAGAAAATGCATTGGGGGAGCAAAAGAAAGACTCAGATGAGAACGTTTACTATGCAGAATTAGTAACGAAGAAGATGAAGATAAAGAGGTGGGAAGGAAAGAGCCTACTAAATGGGAAGCACAACAAGCAAAGGAGATGGAATTGGAGTTGAACTTGAAAAGAAAAAGAGAAAACAGACAATTGCTAATGCTAACTAATGAGGAATGGAAGGGGGAACAAGAGGACATGGTGCCTAAGAAATTAAAGGACAACAGTTATGCTCTGGATACAGGAGAGTATGACTTAACTCTGTATGCTTCTAGTCAGTATAAGGGAATACTAATGGCTGAGGAGGGGAGTCATAACATGCCCCACCCTCAGCCATGAGTATAATTAGCTGGAATCGTCGGGAAATAGCGACTACCCCGACAATATCCGAGTTGTTTGATCTATGTAAAAAAGTAAAGTCGCTCATAGTATTTCTGATGGAAACTAGGGCTAAATAAGAAAAGATGTTTAGGATAAAAAGAAGGCTCTATTTTGATAATATATTTTGTGTAGAACTCCGGGGCTTGTCCGGTGGGCTATGTTTGTTATGGAAAGCTAATGCTAATATTAATGTTTATGAGTGGTGTGATAACTACATTAAGGCTAGTATTAATATTAATAATGGACTGAGATG
The DNA here is from genome assembly GCF_000816755.2 of Arachis ipaensis. Lineage (NCBI taxonomy): Eukaryota > Viridiplantae > Streptophyta > Magnoliopsida > Fabales > Fabaceae > Arachis > Arachis ipaensis. Next base: position 101,874,288 of record NC_029790.2, on the reverse strand, counting down.
GCAGGGTATTTTTGTGTATGGAAATCCGATTTTCCAAAAGAGAAGGAAACTATGGCAGAAGCTAACGGTAAGTAATAAGAATAAGGAAGAACCTCAGGCTTATTTGGGTTACTTCAATGATATCTTAAGTCAAGAGGAAAAGGTGGGCATTCATCCACAACCAAGGATTTATTTAGAAACTTTTAGAATGTTTGTAAATGAGAATAGTTTAATGGATGTTGATCTCAAAGGTAACAAGTTTTCATGGTTCAGTAATCCAAGAAATAACTTTATCACTAGGAAAAAATTAGATAGGGTGTTAGTAAACTAGAAATGGATGCAAATATTCCAGAATGCTATTTTAAAAGCTTCTCCAGCTGTAAGTTCAGATCACTGTGCTTTAATTCTTGAAACACAGCCGTTGATTCGAACAAGAAAGGATTTTAGGTTTGAGACTTTTTGGGTAGAACATGAAGAATGCAAAGAGGTGATCAAGTGGAGTTGGCTTTTGGATGACAGAAATAGAATTTGTTGGAATTAGTTCATGAGAAAGAGAAATAGATGCAAGAGGGAGTTGATAGAGTGGAGTAGAAGGAAGTTTAAGAGAGTAGACAAAGAACTTGAAAGAAAGAAAATAGAGTTGCAACACATTCAGAAATATGATATGTCAGAAAGAGATAAGAGGAGAGAGTATGAACTGAAAAGGAAAATCTCAGAACTATAGAAGCAGGAAGAGAAGTATTGTGGACAAAGATCAAGGCTGAAATGGTAAATACAACTTTTTTCATGCAACAATAATTCAGAGAAGGATTAGGAATAGAATAGAAAAATTAAGAAATGAGTCAGGACAGTGGATACAAGGAGAGAAAAATATGATGAGATTAGTGGAAATATATTTCACCAAGTTGTTTATCTCTACTGGGGTTAGAAATTTGGAGGACTGCATAAGAGAAATACCTAGGAGAGTCAATAGGGAGACGAATGAGGAGCTTATGGCAAGGATCAATGAGGAGGAAATTAAGAAAGCGGCCTTTAGTATGGGTGACTTAAAGGCTCCGGATCCAGATGGATTAAATGGGTTATTTTTTCAGAAACACTGGGATATTTTGAGTAAGGAAGTGTGTGGAATTGTTAAATGTTGTGTTGATTCCCAAAATTAGTCAACCGGAAAGCTTAATCATCTTAGACCCATAAGCTGTTATAATTTTGTGTAAAATATTATAACGAGGGCTTTGGTGGGGAGGTTAAGGAGAGTGCTAGATGTTATCATATCTCCAGTTCAAAGTGCTTTTGTAAAAGGAAGACTCATACAGGATAATATAGTAATAGTACAAGAAGCTTTTCACAAATTAAACAAAAAAAAGTCTTGGAAGCAATGACATAGCCATTAAATTAGACATGAATAAAGCGTATGAAAGACTGGAATGGAATTTTTTGGAAAGGATTCTGGAAGAGTTCGATTTTAGTAATGAGTGGGTGAAGTTGATGATGAGTTGTGTGAAAGTGCTAGTTATAGGTTCAAAATAAATGAAAAGTTGTCCAACAAGATCAATTCCCAAGAGGACTTAGACAGGGAGATCATCTATCACCCTATCTCTTTATTTTGGCTGCTGAGAGCTTTACTATTCTCATGGAAAAGGCAGCAAGGGATAATATAATTTTAGGAATTAGATTAGCTCCCACAGCCCCGGTTATTACTCATTTATTATTTCCTGATGATTGTATTGTTTTTGTCGGGGTGCAAGAAGATGATGTTTATCAACTCATTCAGATAATTAACAAATATACAGAGGCATCATGTCAAAGAATCAACACTAAGAAATTTGGGCTGATTTTTGGAAGTAAAGTATCTATCTAGAGTAGGGTGAACATAGAAGAGATCACTGGCATGGCGACGTGGGAGGATCCCGGAAGATATCTAGGGTTGCTAGCGAGTTGGGCAAGATCAAAGAAAAGAGCATTGGAGTGGATAGAGAATAAGATGCTCAACAAAATACAATGATGGAAGGAAAAATTATTAAATCAAGCTGGAAAAGAGGTATTGATAAAGGCAGTCATACAGGCGATTCCGGTCTATGCCATGAATGTTATCAAATTTTTATCAAAATCTTTCTGCAAAAGAATCAAAGCAGCGATTGCCAAATTTTGGTGGTCGAATAATGGAAAGGAAAGAAGCATTCATTGGAAGAGTTGGGTAAAAATGACAAGGAACAAAAAGAGCAGAGACTTGGTTTTAAAGACCTAGAATGTCAAAACTTAGCATACTTGCCTAAACAAGTTTGGAGGCTACTAAAAGAGGAAGATGTTATATGGATGCGGATTTTAAAGGCCATTTATTATCCTAATTGCAGCCTATGGGAGGCAATAGAAGAAAAAAATACATCTTGGATGTGGAAAAGTATGTTGGAGGGAAGAGACTTCCTCAAAAGGAAGGGCAACTGGAGTGTAGAGAATGGATTGGAGATAGAAATTTAGTAGGATAACGGGGTGGCAAAAAAAGGAAAACCAGAAAGATGTGGAGATTGTAGATTTCGAAAAGTGAGCGATTTGATAAGAGATTGGGAGGGTTGGGAGGCGGATAAAATTCATGATATATTTCCTGGTAACATAGCTGAATTAATACTCAAAACACCAATCAGTTTGATCAATAAAAGGGATCATTTCATTTGGCCATATAAGAGTGATGGACAGTACTCAGTGAGAATGGGTTACCACTTCGCGAAAGGGGAGAAGGATGCCAGGGAGGAGAGAAATCTCAGCAAAGTCTCAACAAGTCAGAATTTGAGGGAGGTTTGGGAAACACTGTAGAAGCTACCGATGCCATAAAAGGAAAAAAAAATATTTTTATAGAAAGCAATGTAAGGAATTCTACCAACAAATGCAAACTTATATCAAAGGAGGATAGCAAAAACACCCACATGCAGCATATGCCAACAAGCAGATGAAACTATCGAACATGCTTTATTGTTGTGTCCGTGGACTAGAACGGTGTGGTTCGGATCTAGTCTACAAATTTTGCCTATGATCTATAATGTGAGTTTTTTTGGGAGATGGATGATGGATACAACAGAAAAGATCAAGAGGGAGACCGGGATGGATCAGTCAATAATTTTGTGTAAATTGGGATGTGTGTGCTGGTGCATATGGAAAGAAAGGAATCAACACATATTTCAGCAATCAAACATGAAACCACAAAAAGTAATAGTCAATTCAGAGTGCCTAACAACAGAATCCTATAATGCAACAGAAGGCGGTTCTAATGATAATAGATTAGGAGTAGGCAAGAGCGGTGTGAGAAAGAGAGTTACCTGGAGGCCTCCGCCCAAAGAGTGGTTGAAGGTGAATACAGATGCGGCTTTCCAAAAGGAAACACGCACGGCAGCTGCAACAGTGGTTGTCAGAGATTGACAAAGAAAAATTATCACTGGGTCAACAACAATATTCAAGATAGTGTCAGCATTAGTAGCAAAAGCTCAAGCATACAGAGAGGCTCTTCAACTAATGAAATGCATAATTGAATCAGATTGCTTACCTCTAGTTCAAGCAATTAAGGCAAAGGTACCAGTGGCAGAAGTAGATGCAGTTATTAGATACATTCTCCAATTGTTGGATGATACTTCGGACATGGGAGCTACTTGGACTCCAAAAGACGGCAACAATTTAGCTCACCAACTGGTAGCGATGGCAGTGGAGAATGGACTACAGAGGCAGGGGACAGTTAATCCGCCGGTTCAAATTTTGAAAACAATCAGAGCAGAAGCAGGGTTCGCATCAATTAAGCAAAGTCATAATATACTGAATCATATCAATATGGGTTTAATTTCAACCAACCAACAAAGACATCAAAGAGAAGAGGATTTATCGGGAAGAGGGAAAGCAGAAACAGGGGATAAAGATGAAACTAGAGTTGAGACATAGGGTCATCCATCAGCAACGCAGGGGAGTACAATTGGGAACAATGAGAAGCCAAAAGAGGAAGGGAGGAGGGGATATGGAGGCGGTCACCGAGAGCTTCAACACACATGCTATGAAGCACCGCAGGAGGAGAGGATCGGAGCCGTCACAACACTCGAGTAGGATCTTCTTCAATGCATCGGCCAATACGGTCCAAGAAGAATACAACCACATGCAAATGGGCGATAGGTCGGATTCAATTCGAGGAATCACAAGGGGCATCCATTGAGAACAAGAAACAAGCTATTCAAATCGGGGGAGTTACGGCAGCTGCGATCGGCGACAATAGCAGACCTATACAGGCTGTTTCATCAAACTCGGGTTTAGGCCATCGGCGAGAGTGGAGGAACTAGGTCTCAGCTCCATGCAATAGTCTTCTTGATTCATGTGAAGAAGCTTCGGTAGCATTGGTTTTTTCAGAGACTAAGAATGTGGAAGAGAAGAATTGAGATCTAGGTGGGTTGGCGGGTTAATTTGGGGGTACAGATGTGGGTCGGGTTCGGTTTTAGTTGTGTGGGCTGGGTAGGCCAAGTCCAAAAAAAAAAAACTTGGTCCGTTGCTAGTTTTGGACTTTTAGTCCATGCTTGATCATTGTGATATTTGAAATTTAGGTTGGTCGAGTTGTCCTGTCCAAAAAAAAATAATGATAGAGTGACCAGCTCATTCATCTATTTAAAATTTTAAACAACTGTTGAAGAGTTTAAATATTATTTTGTGAACGAAAAATATAGTAAAAAAAGAAAACCTAACCGTATCAGTATATATATTAAGTTATGAGAAAAGGACAAATAGGTTCCTAACCTTTTTTTCCGTGGATATTTTTGTCTCTAAGGATTGGAAAATACATTTCTGTCTCTGACCCCTCTAAAACCTGAACAAATTTACCTCTCCGTTGAAGTGAATCCATTGGACCTGACGAAAAAATCTGACGTGGCTCCCGTTGCACTGAGCTGGCCGTTACAGGAGCATACGTGGCATTGACCTTTCTAAATAGGACATATTCGTCCTCCCGCTCCAAAACGACGCCGTTTCACCAAGAGCCTCAATCTTTTAAATTTACCAGCCCTAATCATTCGAATGTATAGAAACGGGGAAGTGGGTGAACGAAGAGGGGGCAGCATTTCGTCCCATGGCATCCGACGAAGTATCATCAAGCTCAAGAAGAAGTGGATGTGAAGGAAGACAAGACCAGTCCGATGTGAGCTCGGGACTTAACGCAAGAGATGAGAAAGATGGCATCTCACCAAAGTGCTTTTGTGGAATATATGCAATCATGTTCATGTCGAAGACAAGTAGCAACCCTAACAGATTATTTCTGGGTGTCCATTTTATAAGGTAAGTATAGCAACTATATGTGTTTGTATTAGGGTTTATCTTCAAATACCAGATTATTTTTGAGTTGTGTGGACTGATGTGTAAATAAGACAACTATATTGCAAATTTTTTTGTGGCTTGATGAGCACATTGCAAGACTTGGGATCATTGATACAAAGTATCTGGGAGAGAAGGATACTGAGGATGTTGTAGAGCATCACGAGAAGAAAGACATGAAAAACAGAATCATATGTTTGGAGAAGAGGATGGTAGCTTTAGAGAGAAAAAAAACCTAATAGGATGGTGTATCTGTGTTGTTTTAATTGTCTTGAGTGTAGCTATTTTAAAGTGTAGTAATTGATCAATGATTGAACAAGATAAATGTGCTAATTTCTTGCAAGACAAATGAAACATGCCGTTTGTATAAATGATTTGAATACCCTATATCAGTGATAGCCTGTATATTGCAATGTATGTATGAAATTAAAGTTGGAAAAACAACAACTAAACAAACATTCATGAACTGACATTAAAGTTTTGAAATTAAACATCAAAGTCTAGAACTGATACAAAGAAAAAGGAAACCAGTTTGCCAGTAATGTATACGACTATATGGCATGTTACCATTATCAAGTTTACTCTGATGAAAAACCAATATCACAAAACAAGTAACAAAAAAGGGCAATTGTATCTGGAATTTGCCATAAACTATTACAACAAGCACACATTTAGCCCAAAACAACATAATGGCACAACTCTTTATTCCTTTGTATTTTTGGATGTTGATGCACTTGGTAATGTTGTTGGTGAAGCATCCTGACTCTGTGATGCATGTTGTGTCAGATGGCAAGTGGAGCTGATGGCTCTTTCTACTTTGGTCTAAACTTTGATTATTTTGGTCGAGTGTTGTCATTGACCACGGATGGAGTTTTTCTTGGAGGTTTAAATGGACGGGTTGATGTGGGGGCTGGTGGCTGATGAGCGGATAATTTATACGCTTTTTGGCATTATTTTTACATAATTTTTAATATATTTTAGTTACTTTTTAGTATATTTTTATAGTTTTTATGAAAAAATTTACATTTCTAGATTTTACTATGAGTTTGTGTATTTTTCTGCAATTTCAGGTATTTTCTGGCTAAAATTGAGGGATCTGAGCAAAAGTCTGATTCAGAGGCTGAGAAAGGACTGCAGATGCTGTTGGATTTTGACCCTCCTGCACTCAAAGTGGATTTTCTGGAGCTACAGAAGTCTAATTGGCACGCTCTCAATTGAGTTAGAAAGTAGACATCTTGGGCTTTCTAACGATGTATAATAGTCCATACTTTGGCCGAGATTTGATGGCCCAAACTGGCGTTCAACGCCAGTCAGAGACCCTTTTCTGGCGTAAAACGCCGGAACTAGCACCAGAACTGGAGTTAAACGCCGGAACTGGCATCCAAGCTGGCATTTAACTCTAGAAAAAGGCCTATGCACGTGTAAAGCTCAATTCTCAGCCCAAGCACACACCAAGTGGGCCCCAGAAGTGGATTTCTCCACTATCTGCACTTAGTTACTTATTTTCTGTAATCTATAGTAACTAGTTTAGTATAAATAGCAATTTTTACTATTGTATTCAAGGCTTATGCCACTTTTCAAATTTTAAGGCTGGCCACACGGCCATGCCAAAACATTTTTCTCTTATGTATTTTCTACGGTGGAGTTTCTACACCTCATAGATTAAGGTGCGGAGCTCTGCTGTTCTTCATGAATTAATGAAAGTATTATTGTTTCTCTTTCAATTCATGCATGTGTCTTCTCCAAGATATACTCTCGTTCTTAATTTAGTTAAGTCAGAATGAAGGGGTGACCCGTGACAATCACTCACTATCTTCATTACTCGCTTAGCCAAGATCTGCATGCCTAACAACCACAAGCGGTCTACATGATGTTCAACGTAGTCATTGGACGATAGCTGGAGTATAATCTCTTAGGCCTCTGGTTCGTGAATTTGACTTGCATCTCCTGACAACAGAGCAGTCGAACTCACAGAGATCAGAACCTTCGTGGTAAAGGCTAGAACAAACGAGCTTCAAACTCACGAATGTTGGGCGCAGTGACAGTGTGTAAAAGGATAGAGAGATCCTATTCCGACACAAGTGAGAACCAACAGATGATTAGTCGTGCGGTAGCTGTGCCTGGTATTTTTCATCCGAGACGAGAGATCCGATAGATGATTAGCTGTACAGAAGCTGTGCCTGGACCATTTTCACTGAGAGGACGGATGGTAGCCATTGACAACAGTGATCCACCAACATACAACTTGCCATGGAAGGGAGCACGCATGATTGGATGAAGACAATAGAAAAGCAGAGGTTCAGAAGCAACAAAGCATCTCCAAACGCTTATCTGATATTCCCATCAATGAATTACATAAGTACCTTTATTTTAATTTACGTTTTATTTATCAATTATCAAAACTCATAACCAATTGAATCCGCCTGACTAAGATTTACAGGATGACCATAGCTTGCTTTAAGCAGGCAATCTCCGTGGGATCGACCCTTACTTGCGTAAGGTTTTATTACTTGGACGACCCAGTGCACTTGCTGGTTAGTTGTACCGGAGTTGTGAAAAGTGTGATCACAATTCCGTGCACCAAGTTTTTGGCGCCGTTGCCGGAGATTGTTCGAGTTGGACAACTGACGGTTCATCTTTTTGCTTAGATTAGGTAACCTTCTTTCTTGTTTCAGCCTTTATTTTCTTTTCAAAAAGTTTTTAAAAATATTTCAAAAAAAAAATTTCGAAAAAAATGTTCTTCGAAATTTTTAAGAATGAATTCCACCTTAGAGCTCAATGATGATATGTTGAAGCTTGGCTGGCTATTAAGCCATGTCTAATCTTTTGGACTAAAGCTTCCACTTATCATTGCAGCTATTAGAGGAGCCTTTGGATTCTCATTTATAATTCTGTGCTAAAGCTTGGCTGACCATTTGGCCATATCTAATTCTTTTGGACCGAAGCTTTATACTAACATTGCATGAATCATATAATTCTTATTAAAAATTTTGAATTTTTTTATTTTCTTTTTTCAAAATAATTTCGAAAAAAATACAAAAAAATTTAATAAAATCATAAAAACCAAAAAATTTTGTGTTTCTTGTTTGAGTCTTGTGTCAAATTTTAAGTTTGGTGTCAATTGTATTTTTTTAATTTTCTTAAAATTTTCGTAAATTCATGCATTATGTCTTTCATGATCTTCAAGTTGTTCTTGATGATTTTCATTGTTTGATCTTTACATTTTCTTGTTTTGTGTCTTTTCTTATTTTTCATATGAATTTTCAAATTGTTAGTGTCCCTAGTACAAAAGTTCTTAAATTTGGTGTCTTGCATGTCTTTCTTTTCTTAAAAAATTTTCAAAAATATGTTCTTGATGTTCATCATGATCTTCAAAGTGTTCTTGGTATTCATCTTGACATTCAAAGTGTTCTTGCATGCATTACTTGTTTTGACCTTAAATTTTTATGTTTTGTTTCATTTTGTTGTTTTTCTCTCTCCTCATTAAAAATTCAAAAGTAAAAAAAAAAATATATTTTCCTTATTCTTCTCATAATTTTCGAAATTTTGAGTTGACGTGGTCAAAAATTTTTAAAATTTAGTTATTTCTTGTTAGTCAAGTCAAAATTTCAATTTAAAAACTTTATCTTTTCAAATCTTTTTCAAAATCAATTCTTTTTCATTTTTCGAATTTCATTCTTAAAATTTTTCAAAATCTTTTTTATTTTTCTTTTAATGTTTTCAAAAATTTTAAAACTAATTTTTCAAAATCTTTTTCTTAATTTTATTTCATATTTTCGAAAATCCTTGCTAACAATTAATGTTTTGATTAAAAAAATTCAAGTTTGTTACTTTCTTGTTAAGAAAAATTCAATCTTTAAATTCTAGAATCATATCTTTTAGTTTCTTGTTAGTCAAGTCATCAACTTTAATTTTAAAAATAAAATCTTTTTAATTTCTTTTTTAATTCTTTTTCAAAATAAATTTCAATCATATCTTTTGAAAATTTTAATTTCAAAATCTTTTTCTAACTTCTTATCTTTTCAAAATTTATTTTCAAATCTCTTTCAACTAACTACTTGACTTGTTTGTTTTAATTTTACAAATTTACTATTTCTTATCTTTTTTCAAAACCACCTAATTACTTTTTCACTTCTCATTTTCGAAAACAACTAACCACTTTTTTAAAATTCTTTTTAATTAACTAATTATTTTAAATTCTAATTTTATTTTATTTCTTTTAATATTTTCGAACACTAACTAAATAATTAAAATAAAACAAAAATATTTTTCTTTTATTTTACTTAAAAAAATTTGAATACTCTCTCTCATCTCTTTCTATTTATTTTATTTATTTACTAACACTTCTCATCTAATAATTCGAACCATCTCCCTCTCTCTGTGTTCGAATTCTTCTTATTCGCTCTCTATCTCATTCTTCTATTCTTCTTTTCCTCTGACACATAAAGGAATCTCTATACTATGACATAGAGAATTCCCATTCTCTCTTTGTTCTCTTCTTTTTCATATGAGCAGGAACAGGGATAAAGACATTCTTGTTGAAACTGATCCTGAACTTGAAAGACTCTGAAAAGGAAGCTAAGAGAAGCTAAAGCACAACACTCCAGAGAGGACCTTACAGCAAATTTTGAAAAAGAGGCAGACATGGCAGCCAAACCTGAGAACAATGGTGGAGATGCAAGGAAGATGCTTGGTGACTTTACTGCACTAACTTCCAACTTCTATGGAAGAAGCATCTCAATTTCTGCAATTGGAGCAAACAACTTTGAGCTTAAGCCTCAATTAGTTTCTCTAATGCAGCAGAATTGCAAGTTTCATGGACTTCCATCGAAAGATCCTCATCAGTTCTTAGCTGAATTCTTGCAAATCTGTGACACTGTTAAGACCAATGGGATTGATCCCGAGGTCTACAGACTTATGCTTTTCCCCTTTGCTGTAAGAGACAGAGCTAGGATATGGTTGGACTCACAACCTAGAGAAAGCCTGAACTCTTGGGAAAAGTTGGTCAATGCTTTCTTGGCCAAATTCTTTCCACCTCAAAATATGAGCAAGCTTTGAGTGGAAGTCCAAACCTTCAGACAAAAGGAAGGTGAATCCCCTATGAAGCTTGGGAAAGATACAAGCAATTGATCAGAAGGTGTCCTTCTGACATGCTTTCAGAATGGAGCATCTTAGGTATATTCTATGATGGTCTGTCTGAATTGTCCAAGATGTCATTGGACCACTCTGCTGGTGGATCTCTTCATCTGAAAAAAACATCTGCAGAAGCCTAGGAACTCATTGAAATGGTTGCAAATAACCAGTTGATGTATACTTCTGAAAGAAATCCTGTGAATAATGGGATGACTCAGAAGAAAGGAGTTCTTGAAATTGATACTCTGAATGCCATATAGGCTCAGAATAAAATATTGACTCAGCAAGTCAATATAATTTCTCAGAATCTGATTGGAATGCAAGCTGCATTCGGCAGTACTAAAGAAGCCTCCTCTGAAGGAGAAGCTTATGACCCTGAGAATCCTGCAATGGAAGAGGTGAATTACATGGGAGAATCTCATGGAAACACCTATAATCCTTCATGGAGAAATCATCCAAATTTCTCATGGAAGGATCAACAGAAGCATCATCAAGGCTTCAATAATAATAATGGTGGGAGAAATAAGTTTGGCAATAGCAAGCCTCTTCCATCATCTTCTCAGCAACAGACAGAGAATTCTAAGTAGAGCCTCTATAACTTAGCAATCATAGTCTCTGATCTACCTAAGACCACTCTCAGTTTCATGACTGAAACAAGGTTCTCCATCAGAAATTTTGAGGCACAAGTGGGTCAGCTGAGTAAAAGAGTTACTGAAATCCCTCATAGTACTCTCCCAAGCAATACAGAAGAGAATCCAAAGAGAGAGTGCAAGGCCATCAATATATCCAAAGTGGCCGAACCTATAGAGGAGGAAGAGGCAGTGATTTCCAGTGAGGAAGACCTCAATGGACGCCCACTGACCACTAAGGAGTTTCCTAATGAGGAACCAAAGGAATCTGAGGCTCATACAGAGACCATAGAGATTCCACTGAACTTACTGCTGCCATTCATGAGCTCTAATGAGTATTCTTCCTTTGAAGAGGATGAAGATATTGTTGAAGAGCAAGTTATTCGGTATCTAGGAGCAATCATGAAGCTGAATGCCAAGTTATTTGGTAATGAGACTTGGGAGGATGAACCTCCATTGCTCATCAATAAACTGAATGCCTTGGTTCAGCAAAAATTACCTCAGCAGAAACCGGATCCCAGAAGGTTCTTAATACCTTGTACCATAGGCACCATGACCTTTGAGAAGGCTCTGTGTGACCTAGGTTCAGGTATAAACCTCATGCCACTCTCTGTAATGGAGAAACTAGGGATCCTTGAGGTACAAGTTGTAAGAATCTCAGTAGAGATGGCAGACAAATCAATGAAACAGGCTTATGGACTTGTAGAGGATGTCTTACTGAAGGTTGAAGGCCTTTACATCCCTGCTGACTTCATAATCCTAGACACTGGAAAGGATGAGGATGACTCCATCATCCTTGGAAGACCCTTCCTAGCCACAGCAAGGGCTGTGATTGATGTGGACAGAGGAGAGTTAGTCCTTCAATTGAATGAGGACTACCTTGTGTTTAAGGCTCAAGGATCTTCTTCTGTAAACATGGAGAAGAAGCATGAAAAGCTTCATCCAATTCTCTCCATACAGAGTCAAGCAGAGCCCCCACATTCAAACTCTAAGTTTGGTGTTGGGAGGTCATCATCATGCTCTGAGTGTCTGTGAAGCTCTATAAGAGCTTACTGTCAAGCTATTGACATTAAAGAAGCGCTTATTGGGAGGCAACCCAATCTTATTTTATTAGTGTTTAGTGTCTATGTCTTAAAGCTATGAATGTTCCATGAATCTTTCACCTTTCTTAAATGAAAAATGTTTTCTGAAAAAGAAAAAGAAGTACATGAATTTCAAATTCTATCTTGAAAATAGTTTAATTATTTTGATGTGGTGGCAATACTTTTTTGTTTTCTGAATGAATGCTTGAACAGTGCATATTTTTTATAGTGAAGTTTATGAATGCTAAAATTGTTGGCTCTTGAAAGAATAATGAAAAAAGAGAAATGTTATTGATGATCTGAAAAATCATAAAATTGATTCTTGAAGCAAGAAAAAGCAGTGAAAAACACAAAGCTTGCGAAAAAAATGGCAAAAAATAAAGAAAAAGAAAGAAAAAGAAAAAAGCAAGCAGAAAAAGCCAATAGCTCTTTAAACCAAAAGGCAAGAGCAAAAAGCCAATAACCCTTTAAACTAAAAGGCAAGGGTAAAAAGGATCCAAGACTTTGAGCATTAATGGATAGGAGGGCCCAAAGGAATAAAATCCTAGCCTAAGCGGCTAAATCAAGCTGTCCCTAACCATGTGCTTGTGTCACGAAGGTCCAAGTGAAAAGCTTGAGACTGAGTGGTAAAAGTCGTGATCCAAAGCAAAAAGAGTGTGCTTAAGAACTCTGGGCACCTCTAACTGGGGACTCTAGCAAAGCTGAGTCACAATCTGAAAAGATTCACCCAGTTATATGTCCGTGACATTTATGTATCCGGTGGTAATACTGGAAAACAAAATACTAAGGGTCACGGCCAAGACTCATAAAGTAGCTGTGTTCAAGAGTCAACATACTAAACTAGGAGAATCAATAACACTATCCGAATTCTGAGTTCCTATGGATGCCAATCATTCTAAATTTCAAAGGATAAAGTGAGATGCCAAAACTGTTCAGAAGCAAAAAGCTACTAGTCCCGCTCATCTAATTGGAACTAAGCTTCATTGATATTTTGAAATTTATTGTATTTTTTCTTCTTTTTATCCTATTTTTTTTAGTTGCTTGAGGACAAGCAACAATTTAAGTTTGGTGTTGTGATAAGCGGATAATTTATACATTTTTTGGCATTATTTTTACATAGTTTTTAATATGTTTTAGTTACTTTTTAGTATATTTTTATAGTTTTTATGAAAAAATTCACATTTTTGAATTCTACTATGAGTTTGTGTGTTTTTCTGTAATTTCAGGTATTTTCTGGCTGAAATTGAGGGATCTGAGCAAAAGTCTGATTCAGAGGCTGAGAAAGGACTGCAGATGCTGTTGGATTCTGACTCTCTTGCACTCGAAGTAGATTTTCTGGAGCTACAGAAGCCCAATTAGCGTGCTCTCAATTGCGTTGAAAATTAAACATCTTGGGCTTTCCAACGATGTCTAATAGTCCATATTTTGGCCGAGATTTGATGGCCCAAACTGGTGTTCAACACCAGTCAGAGACCCTTTTCTGGCGTAAAACGCCAAAAATGGCACCAGAACTGGAGTTAAATGCCCAAACTAGCATCCAAGCTGGCGTTTAACTCTAGAAAAGGCCTATGCACGTGTAAAGCTCAATGCTCAGCCCAAGCACACACCAAGTGGGCCCCAAAAGTAGATTTCTGCACTATCTGCACTTAGTTACTTATTTTCTGTAATCCTTAGTAACTAGTTTAGTATAAATAGCACTTTTTACTATTGTATTCAAGGCTTATGCCACTTTTCACATTTGGAGGCTGGCCACACGGCCATGCCAAGACATTTTTCTCTTATGTATTTTCTACGATGGAGTTTTTACACCTCATAGATTAAGGTGCGGAGCTCTGCTGTTCTTCATGAATTAATGAAAGTACTATTGTTTCTCTTTCAATTCACGCATGTCTCTTCTCCAAGATATACTCTCGTTCTTAATTCAGTTAAGTCCGAATGAAGGGGTGACCCGTGACAATCACCCACTATCTTCATTACTTGCTTAGCCAAGATCCGCGTGCCTGACAACCACAAGTGGTCTACATGATGTTCAACGTAGTCATTGGATGATAGCTAGAGTATAATCTCTTAGGCCTCTGGTTCGTGAATTTGACTTGCATCTCCTGACAACAGAGCAGTCGAACTCACAGAGATCAGAACCTTCGTGGTAAAGGCTAGAATAAACGAGCTTCAAACTCACGAATGTTGGACGCAGTGATAGTGTGCAAAAGGATAGAGAGATCCTATTCCGACACAAGTGAGAACCGATAGATGATTAGCCGTGCGGTAGCTGTGCCTGGTATTTTTCATCCGAGACAAGAGATCTGACAGATGATTAGCCGTACAGAAGCCGTGCCTGGACCATTTTCCCTTAGAGGACGGATGGTAGCGATTGACAACGGTGATCCACCAACATACAGCTTGCCATGGAAGGGAGCACACATGATTGGATGAAGACAATAGGAAAGCAGAGGTTCAGAAGCAATAAAGCATCTCCAAACGCTTATTTGAAATTCCCATCAATGAATTATATAAGTACCTTTATTTTAATTTACGTTTTACTTATCAATTATCAAAACTCATAACCAATTGAATCCGCCTGACTAAGATTTACAGGATGACGATAGCTTGCTTCAAGCTGGCAATCTCTGTGGAATCGACCCTTACTCGCGTAAGGTTTTATTACTTGGACGACCCAGTGCACTTGTTGGTTAGTTGTACCGGAGTTGTGAAAAGTGTGATCACAATTCTCTGCACCAATGGCCTGGATTGAGTAACTGTTGGCTCTGGTGGTGCTATCACAAGTGTGGTCGTTGTTGTTTTTCTTGGACTTGGTGTAATATTTGGAGGACTTGGGGCTGCCACATTCAAAACCAAAATTACAAACACCAAAATATGATAAAACAATTCATGTCACAATAAGTTAATCAATAAATTTATCAAACAATGACAATGACAAACAAATGTATCATTATAGTAGGCTATTATTGCTGTCTTGTTGAGCTGCCTAGTTAGCTGTTAGAAGTATCCTGGGCATAGAAGTGTAACAGATTATTACCTATTGTATATTGAATTTAGACAATATAATCCCTAATGAATACTATACTAAGACAGATTAATCCCTAATGAATATTGTACTAAGACAATTTAATCCCTCATGAATATTGTCCTAAGGCAATTTAATTCCTAAGTATTTATGATATAGACACAAAAAACCTATAATCATTAAAGTAAACTTACATCTAGTAGGGGAGATAATTGTGACAATGGAAGTACCACCAGTGATTAGGAGGTGCTAGCTCCCTTTTTTCTTAAGCCTCTTTGTCTTTGGCTTCCAATTGGGATTGGAAGGAGCTCCTTTACAAGTTTTGTAGTTGTGACCCTTTTTACTACACTTGCTGCAAGACACAAAGAATGATTTCTTCAATTTTTTTCCTTGCATCAACGACTCAGCAGGATCCTTCTGCCTATTGTGCACCTTAGGCTATCCAATTGGTCTTTTGATGATGGATGGATTTAGCTGTAAGAGTTCAGATCTGGCTGTGAGATTTTGCACTTGGTAAGGTTTAATGCAATGTGTATACGTCCTTTTGATTGACTCCATACATAGCCAGGGGTGCACATAATCTTGTGGCAAATCACGTCTTTTCCTAATGACAGCAAGTGCATGTATGCAAGGCATGCTTGAAGTAATGAAGAAAAATCAAATAATAGTAACAAAAGAAAATAATGAAATGGTTTACATTTGATAAAGTGAGTAAAGTAGGTACCAGTCAATTGTCATCTGTTGCATGAGAAGTATGCTTAATGAGATTTACATCCACCTTGGTAGCTTTGCGGCTCATCTCAAACCTCTTCCATTTGTTGTCACTAACCTATTCCGCCATCCACTTAGTGCTAATATTGAGCAGCCTCTCCATCCTCTTTTGCTGAACTAGTGCTAGCTTTCCAGGATGGTTTTGTACTTGTTTGTGGTTCACCATCCTCCTCATTAGGTAACACTTGGTTTTTTCACACATAGTTAGGATAGACTTACATCTGTAGTTCACAATTTTTGCATTAAACTCCTCACACATATTATTTGTGAGGTTATCTACCTTTGACCCATGCGAGAAGTAAGCCTTTACCCATGTTTCTGGCTCAAACTTACTGAGGTATTTCCAAGCACCTTGATTAACTTCCTTCAATTTTTTCATGAATTTCTTGAATTTCGGTACAGTAGTGTACCTAGCACACTCCCGAACAACCTCTTTGATGTATAAGTCTTTGAACCGGTTGATGAAATTTTTTCAAATGAGCATCACATAATTGCGTAACTTTGCATATGACATGACCTCCTTCAGAGTAGGCAATAAACCTTACGTTGAAGAGGAGCAGGAAAAAATTTCAGCCAGCCACTCACAAAGCAATCAGAATATAAAGCAAAAATATCATGTGTAAAGTAAACATAACATATGCAAGATTAAACTCTACCTTTTGTTGGCCCGACATAAAGTTTCAACCATGATTTGCAATATCTCCTAAGTCCTCTTGAATATTTGTGAGGAACCACTTCCAGGCATCCTTGGTTTCAGCCCTTACAACCCTATATGCAACAACGTAAAACTGGTTATTTGCATCCTGTGCCATTGCTGCTAGAAGCCAACCCCCATCATATGTTTTAAGAAAACAACCATCTAAATGTAACAAAAGCCTACATCCAGATTTGAATCCTTGCTTACAAGCATCTAAGTATATATATAGTTTATCAAATACAGGAGGAGCTTATGGAATTGGCATGAGCTCCAATTTGACTGTTGAACCTGGATTGCTACTGAGGATCTGATCAGCATAATCCATGAGCATCATGTATTATTCCTTTTCGTTGCCTGATGAGCGGATATTTTATACACTTTTTGGCTTAGTTTTCATATAGTTTTTAATAGGTTTTATTTAATTTTTATTAAGTTTTTACAGGTTTTAGTGTTAAATTTACATTTTTGGATTCCACTTTGAGTTTGTGTATTTTTGTACCTTTTCAGATATTTTCTGGCTGAATTTGAGAAGATGGAGCAGAAGTCTGATTCAGAGACAGAGAAAGCACTGCAGATGCTGTCCAGATCTGACCTACTCACATTAGGAAGAGATTTTCTGGAGCTACAAAAGTCCAAATGGAGCATTCTCAATGGCTATGGAAATCTGACTTCTAGAGCTTTCCAGAAATATATAATAGTTTATATGTTGTTTCAGATTAGAAGGCCCAAAACTGGCGTCCAACACCAGCTTCCTACCCTTTCTAGAATCCAGCGCCCAAGGAAGCAAAGCCCATTATCCAAAAGCCCAGAGATGACTCCCTAGCTGGCGTTTCACATCCAGAAGACCTCATAGCATGTGGATCCCATAAATCTCAGCCCAAACACTTACCAAGTGGGCTTTAGAAGTAGATTTTAGCACTAAAAATACTGTTGTACCCCTACTAGTTACTAGTTTAGTATTTAAGAGACTTTTAAGGACATCATCAACACTTTATCATCACTTTTCTCTTTATTTTCATTTTCACTATTGTTTTACACCTCAGTATGAGTTTCTAAACCTCCTAGGTTGAGGGGAGGAACCCTGTTGAGTCCTATGAATTAATAAAAGTACTATTTCTTCTTCTTCGATCCGTGTCTGATCTATCTCTAAGATGTATATCCCAATCTTCATCGTGATGAACAGGATAATCTGACAAATTAGATCTGTTCATCACACCAAGACGAACGTGCCTGACAAACACCCACGTCTATTTGGGTTCATGTGAATACTTGGCTAGAAAGTATGAACCAATAGCTATGGATTTACATCTCTCAGACAGTTAATCCACGATTTTGTTGGGGACTTCTCGGGACACCAGTTCAACTGATCTCCAGGGAGATTAAGGACTCCGTGCTATAGGCTAGATCCAAAAAGCAACGTTCTCTGATCCGAAAGATTCTACCTTGTCTGTGGAGTTTTGAGTAGGATCGCCAGGAGAATGACTTGCTAAGTGCTTCACCCTCCATTGGATTGAATGATCAAGGTACCTAACGTTCATTCTGTAGCAGAGGAGATCAAAGACCAATGGTGTAGCTTTGATCACTTATAGCCTGCCATAGAAGAAGATTATTCACAAGCAAAAAAGATAAAATTGGCGCAGTCCTAGGTCAGAGACATGACAAGCTTATGCATGTCATTTACTATGCTAGTCGCGTATTGAATGATGCACAAAAAATTACACTACTACAGAAAAGGAGCTACTTGCAGTGGTTTATGCCATTGACAAGTTCAGAGTAGGATCTAAGGTCATTATTTATACTGACCATCCTGCTCTAAAATATCTGCTCACTAAGCAGAATTCTAAACCCAGACTTATAAGATGGGTATTACTCCTGCAAGAGTTTGATATAGAAATTAGAGACAGAAAAAAGGACAGAGAACAAGGTAGCTGATCACTTGTCCCGGATTGAGCCAGTAGCAGGGGCTTCTTCTTCCTCTACTAACATATCTGAATCCTTTCCAGATGAGCAACTTTATGCCATCTAGACAGTACCTTGGTTTGCAGACATTGCAAACTACAAGGCTATACGGTTCATTCCCAAAGAGTTTTCCAGGTAGCAAGCCCGGAAACTTATGCATGATACAAAATACTACCTTTGGGATGAACCATATCTCTTTAAGAGATGTTTGGATGGAATAATCCGATGCTGTGTATCTGAAGAAGAGGCACAGAGAATTCTATGGCATTGTCATAGCTCTGACTATGGAGGACACTTTGGAGGTGAGCGGACAGCCACTAAAGTACTCCAAAGTGGCTTTTACTGGCCTACTATCTTTAAAGATTTTAGAGAGTTCGTCCATAACTGTGATAGTTGCTAGCGGGTTGGCAAACTTCCTCTCATAGTCACAGCATGCCTCAACAAGGAATCCTAGAGATTGAGTTGTTTGACGTATGGGGCATAGATTTCATGGGACCATTCCCGCCCTTATACTCAAACACCTACATCCTTGTGGCAGTAGATTACGTGTCTAAATGGGTTGAAGCAATAGCAACCCCGACTAATGACAATAAGGTAGTAATGAAGTTCCTCTAGAAGAATATTTTCAGCAGGTTTGGTATCCCCAGGACACTAATCAGTGATGGAGGAACTCATTTCTGCAATAGACAGCTAGATTCTGTCTTAAGCCGATACGGAGTTCGCCATAAAATAGAAACACCGTATCATCCCCAAACTAATGGGCAAGCTGAAGTCTCAAATAGAGAACTGAAGCAAATCTTAGAGAGGACAGTAAGTGCCTCTAGAAAGGATTGGGCTAGAAAGCTTGATGATGCTCTGTGAGCATATAGAACAGCTTTCAAAACCCCCATTGGAACTTCACCATATCAGTTAGTATATGGGAAGTCCTGTCATTTGCCAGTGCAACTAGAACACAAAGCCTATTGGGCTACTAGGTTCCTCAACCTTAATGCTAAAGCAGCAGGGGAGAAACGGCTGCTCCAACTAAATGAGTTGGATGAATTCCGCTTAGAAGCATTTGAAAATGAAAAAATCTATAAGGAAAAGGCAAAGAGGTGGCATGACAGGAAGCTAGCTTCCAGAGTCTTTGAACCAGGACAGAAAATCCTGCTGTTCAATTCAAGACTCAAACTGTTCCCTGGAAAACTCAAATCCCGTTGGACAGGACCGTTTGTGATTACTAAGGTATCACCATACGGGTATGTAGAACTTCAAGGTAAAGAAACTAGGTTCACTATCAATGGACAGAGGGTTAAGCATTACCTTGAAGGAGATATAGAGTCAGGAGGCTCAACACTGTTACTAAGTTAAGTACAGTGAAGTCCAGCTAAAGACATTAAAGAAGCGCTTGTTGGGAGGTAACCCAATAAATACTCATACTTTATTAATTTATCTAGTTATTTTCATTCTCATTAATTTTCTTTTTAATTTGTTTTAATTATGTTTTCAATTAATTTTAGTGTCAGTGATCTTGTACAGTGCTTAAACAAAGACAAAATGATATAGAACAGTAAACAGAATACCCTGGAGTAAGAAGCTTACTGGCGTTTAAATGCCAGTAAAGGTAGACTGTTGGGCGTCTGAACGCCCATGGTGACAGCAGGGAGTGGAAAAACCAATCACCAAGCAGGTGATGGAGAGCTCCCAACTAGAAGATGATAACCTAAAAAGGAAGGCACCAGAGGCATCCCAAGAGATCCCTCCAATGGAGTACTGGGACCATCTGAAGGCATCTGTAATTCACTTACAGAGCACACTAGATCAACTCAGAGAGGAGCAGCAAGATCAAACTAGCATGATTTGCAAACTGATCAAAGAGCAAGAGATGCAAGGGCGTGATCTTGAGGGGCTGAAGCGACAGAAGCTTTCCCCTAAAGAGCCCAGCGCCCCTCCAGCTCAAGAACCATGCGCCTTTCAAGTTGAAGAGCCAGGTGTCCCACAGCCTGAAGAAAACAACATCCCCTAAGCTGAAAGTTGTTGAGTTTCAACTCTGTGGTTAATCTAATTCTTGTTTTTCTGTCTCACGTATTTCTATCCTAATTTAGAGTTGCATGATCACTAGTAGTAATTAAGTTTTTAATTTTATTTAAATTTTATGTTTTTTTAATTTTTAGGATTACATAAGCATCAGTAGTAATTAATTAATTTTAATTTTTTCAATTAGCTATAAATTATTCCCCTTATCATCATTGAACATGAATAAAATAGTAGATTTTTTTAGAAGAAATAAAGATGTATAGATTTTTGAGCTTTCCAATAAAGAATAGTTACATTAATTTGATTAGGTTACATTACTTTAAATTTTCTGAATGAAAGAATAAACAGTGCATATTTGAAGTTGAATTTTAGGATGCTGGCTCTTGAAAGAATAAGAAAAAAGGAAAAATATTATTGATAATCTAAAAAATCTAAAAAAAAATTAATTCTTGACGCAAGAAAAAGCAGCAAAAAAAAAGAGTATACAGAAAAAGCAAAAGAAGTAGAAAAAGCCAATAATCCTTTAAACCAAAAGGCAAGGGTGAAAGGGCCCAAGGCTTTGAGCATCAGTGGTTAGGAGGGCCTAAAGGAATAAAATCCTGGCCTAAGCAGCACAACTAATTTGTCCTTAATCCTGTGATTGTGGCGTGAAGATGTCAAGTGAAAAGCTTGAGACTGAGCGGTTAAAGTCGTGGTCCAAAGCAAAAAGAGTGTACTTAAGAACTCTGGACACCTCTATCTGGGGACTCTAGCAAAGTTAAGTCACAATCTGAAAAGGTTCACCCAGTTAAAGTGTCTGTGGCATTATTGTATCCGGTGGTAATACTGGAAAACAAGGTGCTTAGGGTCACGGCCAAGACTCAAAAAGCTTTGTTTAAGAATCAAAATAAGCTGAACTAGGAGAGTCAATAATATCATCTGGATTCTAAGTTCCTAAAGATGCCAGCCATTCTGATCTTCAATGGATAGTGAGATGCCAAGACTATTCAGAAACAAAAAGCTGCTAAACCCGCTCATTTAATTGACTGATCTTCATTGAAACTTAGAAATTTATTGCATCCTACTCTTCTTTTTCATCCTATTTTATTTTTATTTTCTTGAGGACAAGCAACAGTTTAAGTTTGGTGTTGTGATGAGCGGATATTTTATACGCTTTTTGGCTTAGTTTTCATATAGTTTTTAATATGTTTTATTTAATTTTTATTAATTTTTTACAGGTTTTAGTGTTAAATTCACATTTTTGGATTCCACTTTGAGTTTGTGTGTTTTTGTACCTTTTTAGGTATTTTCTGGCCGAATTTGAGGAGATGGAGCAGAAGTCTGATTCAGAGACAGAGAAAGCACTGCAGATGCTGTCCAAATCTGACTGGCTCGCATTCGGAAGAGATTTTCTAGAGCTACAGAAGTCCAAATCGAGCGTTCTCAACGACTATGGAAAGATGACTTCTAGAGCTTTCCAGTAATATATAATAGTTCATATGTTATTTCTGATTAGAAGGCCCAAAACTGGTATCCAACACTAGCTTCCTGCCCTTTCTAGCATCAGCGCCCAAGGAAGCAAAGCCCATTATCCAAAAGCCCAGAAGTGACTCCCTAGCTGGCGTTTCACATCCAAAAGATCTCATAGCATGTGGATCTCATCAAATTCAGCCCAAACACTTACCAAGTGGGCCTTAGAAGTAGATTTTAGCACTGAAAAGACTGTTATACCCCTACTAGTTACTAGTTTAGTATTTAAGAGACTTTTAATGGCATCATCAACACTTTATCATCACTTTTCTCTTTATTTTCGTTTTCACCATTGTTGTACACCTCAGTATGAGTTTCTAAACCTCCTAGGTTGAGGGGAGGAGCCCTGCTGAGTCCTATGAATTAATAAAAGTACTATTTCTTCTTCTTCGATCCGTGTCTGATCTATCTCTAAGATGTATATCCCGATCTTCATCGTGACGAACAGGATGATCTGACAAATCAGATCTGTTCATCACACCAAGATGAACGTGCCTAACAAACACCCGCGTCTATTTGGGTTCATGTGAATACTTGGCCGGAAAGCATGAACCAATAGTTATGGATTTACATCTCTCAGACGGTTAATCCATGATTTCATTGGGGACTTCTCGAGACACCTGTAATTTGCTCTCTTTTTCATTTCCACCTAAAACAAGGAGGTGAATCTTATTAACATAATAATTTGTGATTCAGATTTTTTGTTTATTCACAGAGAAAATTGTTAGATTTTTATCGTCTATAAACATTTTAACTTTTGATTCCTGATAGTTATTAATATATATGTGAAGATATGTATTTTAATTTGAGTAATACTATATAATCAGTAAATATTATTATTTTTTGTCAGTATTTGATAATAACTTTTACTCATATTTATAAAAATTTTATATACAAAAAGTATATAATGTGTACCTATATTTATCAGAGTAATAAATATAGTTTGTACTCACATTTTTTTATAGTTTGCACACATAAATTAGTAAAATTTATTTGTTAAAGATAATTTAGTGTTTATACTAATCAAATGATTATCAAAAATACTAAAAATTATTAGTTTCCAAGAATTTCACTTTTAATTTTCGGTTCGGTACTGATAAGTATGGGCCACAGCCCAATCTCTATTCACTTACCTGCCGATAGACGAGAACGACAGCCCGTTTTTTGTCCTGCATCACTCTCACCTCTTCAATGTGGCTGGTGCTATCTGTTCTCTCTCTACCGTCTCCGTAGCTATGTAATGTCGGCAAGGCTGCAACATGTGAGAGAGCTGCTACCCATCTAAGTTTTTTTGGCACTCAAATCCAACCAAGTTTGCCAAAACCCAACAAAAATCAATTTTATCAGTGGAGCGTGAATACATGCTCTAACTATGTAAACATTTCCACATTTCTCTCCTCTTCCTCCTTCTCCTCCTCATTCTCCTCCTCATTCTTCGCATTCATCTTCCTTCTTCTTCATGTTCCTCCTCCTTCTTCTTCGCGGTCTTTCTTCTTGGTTTTATTCCTCTCAAAAGAGTAAATCAAGAAAAATTTTGAGAAAATGAAAGAAGAAGGATAAGATGAAGAAAAAAAAATGAAAAAGAAGAAGACGAAGCGGAAGATGAGGAGGAGAAATTCAAGCCAAACAAAACCAAATGAATCTAAATTAAACTAAGAAATGAACCGAAATTTTTTAAGGAATAAAAACTTTGGTCAATACTTAACAACAGTATTGAGTGAACCTCAGTTAATTCATAAATTAACCAAAATTAGTTCATATTTGAACAAAAACCAACTAAATAACCACACATGAACAAGTTCATCAAATTCAAGCGAAACGAAACCAAATGTACCTAAATTAAATTAAAAAATGAACCGAAAATTCTTAAGGAATAAAAAATTTAATCAATACTTAACAACAACATCAAGTGAACCTCAGGTAATTCACAAATGAACCGAAATTAGTTCAGATTTGAACAAAAACTAACTAAACAACCACACATGAACAAGTTCAACAAATTCAAGTGAGACGAAACAAAATGAACCTAAGTTAAACTATGAAATGAACCGAAATTTCTTAAGGAATAAAAAATTTGGTCAATACTTATCAGCAGTATCAAATGAACCTCAATTAACACACAAATGAATCGAAATTAGTTCAGCTTTGAACAAGCAATCAAAAGACTCAATCATTGATAAAAACACATCCAATTCATTTCCGGATCCAAATGAACCTCAAATAAACTAAAAAATGAACCGAAATTATTTAATAATGACACTAGAGAAAATCAGAACCAATAAAGATGATAGCAAAATGTTGGTGTTGTTAGTGATGACGATAATAAAAGAGAAAGATAACAAAAAGGGAAAATAAGAAGAAGCAACATCGGGAAGAAGAAGAACATGCGTGCGCGAAGCGACCGTAGTGAACGTGCGCGCATGAATTTAAAATAGAAGCGACGACAGTGAACATGTGCACGTAAATTTAAAATACTTGGTTAGACTTGGTTAGAGTTATGACTTTGAGGTAGAAATTTATTCTTATTGAATATTATTGACTTGATTTGTTAAGAATATGGATGAGTTCAATTTTAAAATTTCTATTGATGGATTAGTTCAGGTTATGAAAACCGGGAGGACAAGAATTACGGTTCGGTTAGAAGTTATAATCGCCAAATTTAAAAACCGTTTTTGAACAATTGAACCGGCTGAAAATTGGTCGGTCGAACCGAACCGCAATAAGACCGGTTTTCACCTTTTGAATGGAAACGACGCTGTTTCGTTCTTAAAAAGAAAAAAAGGAAGGAGAAACGGTAACCCACTAAGACTTGGTTTAGTAAAGCTTTTTGGAGAGGTGCTTGTGCTTTTTAAAAGCTCAAGCTCCTCATTTTGTATTTGGTAAATAAAAAAGATTATGTGCTTGTGCTTGTAGCTTTTAAAAGATCGGGGTACTTTTGAAAGCACCTAGGATAGAGCTTTTCAAAGTTGGCTTGTGCTTTTCAAAATTTAAAAGTCTAATATAACCTCATATGTTAACTAATTTTCAAATTTAATGTTTGCGTTTATGTCTATTATAGTATTTCTAAATTTTAAAAACTATTTTACCAAATACAATTGATGTTGCTTATGTGAGTTTTTTAATTTTGATATGGGGAAGGTGCTGGTGTTTGGCAGCGTTATGGGCTTTTGGGGTGTTTGACGGAGATGTGACGGCGTTGTTGAAGAAATCGGTGGCACCGACGGGGGTAAGGAAATCGGTGGGACTGATTTCAGGGAGGGAGAGGTGCGCAAATCGGTGGCACCGATTAGTGACCCCCTTGCCACGCGTCGCGCATGCAGGTAGCTCTTGGGTGGCCCGTGACTCCTTATGCGTTTCACCCACTCAAAACCGGATACCCCTATCTCTTTCACCCTCCAACACTATCTCTTTCACTCCTCACAATAACTTTCCCTTTCTGCTTACTCTCAACCCCACCATTTCACCATTGTTGGACCACCTTTATCTCAGTGAAAAATTTCAATAAAAATGCCAAAAAAAAGGAAAACCAAGGAAGTAAATCAATCGAAACTTCATATTGTTAATTATCTTGGAGATCCAAATTATGTAAGTTTTTTTTTTAATAATTTTATTTAATGATAATAATAGTGATAATTTTAGATTTTATTAACTATATATATTATAATGGCACTAAGTAGAAATTAGAAATTAAACATGTATGTATGTATAATTTTATTATTAGGTGGTTAGAAATAGAAATAAAAATAGGAATAAACCTTGTATGTATGTATGAAGATGAAGATGAATGTTTGTACCGGTGT
>NC_029790.2:101827382-101848357 GCF_000816755.2 Arachis ipaensis | reverse complement strand
TCATAATTGTGTTTTTGAATAATATAGTTATATTATACTTGTTCTTATATTGGAAAATGTGGTATTGTAGGCTTTGAGGATGTTGATGTGCGATCATTTACACTCGCCGGATCCATATAACCAAATTGTTGAGGCACAGTTATGCGAGACTGGATTTTATTATGTATCCCAAATTGGAGTTATTAAAGGCCAGTCAGCAATGATTAATGCTCTGATTGAGAGATGGCGGCCCGAGACTCATACTTTTCATTTTCCGGTTGGTGAGTGTGCCGTGACCTTGGAGGATGTGGCGGTAATTCTCGGCCTGCCAACAAATGGTCTTCCGGTTACAGGTCCGACCATGAGTAGCTTCGAGGCATTGGAAGCCGAGTGCTTGCACCAATTTGGAGTTGCACCCAGCAAAAATGACTGTAGAGGGAGCTTTATAAAATTAACGTGGTTTAGGGGTGTGAGAGATCGTATAGTGTTGAATGATGATGTGCACATGCAGATGTATGTAAAGTGTCACATAATGTTGTTATTTGGGAAAATTCTGTTTGCAGATAAGTCAGGTGCAACGGTGCACTGAAAATTTTTACCTTTGCTCCGTAACTTCGGTGGGATCATACAGTTTAGTTGGGGTTCGGCATGCCTGGCACACTTGTATAGATCATTGTGTAGGGCAACTCGTGTCGACTGCAAGGAGATGGACGGTCCACTGACACTGTTGGTCAGTTGGGCTTGGATCCGGCTACCATTTCTAGCGCCGATTCCTGGCAATCCCCGAGTGTTCCCAATTGCAAACAGGTCATTTTGATTAAAGTATGCATTGAAAGAATTGATAGAAATTGTATTCTGTTTATGGTAAGATAAGTTAACAAATGGATTGTCCGTCTGCAGGTGGCATAACTGGGACCGTCAAAACTATGCCTACCGATATAAAACGCTTGCGCACTACAGGAGGTTGTTGGATGATCTACAAGAAGGACAGGTATTGTGTAAAATACAAGTACCTTATGTAACTTCTTAAGTGAAGTAGTTGTTGTGTAATCATCTGACTGGTTCGATGTGTCCAGTTAGTTTGGCAGGCTTATGGCATTGGGTACATCGACCCGGACGTAATTCCTTTAGCCATCCGTCATAATTCGGTTATGTGGAGTGCCACAGTGCCACTTATATCTTTTGAATGCATCGAGTGGCATGCAACTGATAGAGTCAGGAGGCAATTTGGATTGACACAGGGTGTTCCTAGTGAAGAGCGGGATCTAGGTGCATCACACGGCGAAGTTCTAACTGGGCCTAAGAATCAAGATTGGGCCAATACCCACTCGCGTTGGGTGATGCAATGGACCAATCGATATAGTCACATTCTATCTGAAGACTTGGAGCATTTACATTATCCGTTGGAAATTTACATGCATTGGTACCGAGATGCATATGGTGACCCCTTGCAATTGTCGAACCTTGTTTTTGAAGAGAATCCAGAAGGTCCTCCACCACCACCACCGGCACCAGAACCGGAACCGGAACCGGCAGCCGTACCTCCACCACCACCGCCACCGGAACCGCCTCAACAAGGGGTTGAGTATTTTGCACCATATGTTCCTAACACGCATCCGTCTGATTATTACTCAGTGCCAGTCCCGTCACATCAACAATTTTGGGGTGGTCCACATTTTGAGTATGGAGAGCAACCTTCATTCAATCAGCTGCTTGGTTTCATGGCATCAGGGTCGCACCACACATATTCAGGTAATTATGTTGACATTCCCACCGACCATCAAGCACATTTGGGTGGTATTACTCCAGCTAGGAGGTCATTCGATTTGAGATCTCGGGTTCGCACTTCATCTGATAATTCTGGTGTCAGAATGTCTGTTGACTCGAGTAGAAGTACTGAAGCGGCGGGAGGGATCATACAAAGTGGAAACCCTAGACGTATTCCGATTACTCTTCCTCATGAGGAAACTGATAACTACTTAGTCGACCATCCAGAGGATGAGGCTGAGGATGAGGATGAGGATGATGATGAGGATGAGGATGAGGATGAGGAAGAGGATGAGGGTGATGATGAGGATGACGATGCCGCTAACGAGGATCCAGCGCCTAGTGCAGGTAAAATAAACTGTTAGTAATGATTTAGGGCTTGAATTTCTATTAGTAGCTTCATGGTGAACTTCTATTTATATTTGTATTTGTATTCCACAATGAACTTGTATTTGTATTTGTTGTATTTATATTTATATTCGTATTTGTATTCGACAATGAACTTGTATTTGTATTTGTTGTGTTTTCATAGGTACGGCCACAAGTGAAAAAGGTAAAGGTTACAACCTCAGAGCTGATCCTCCACGTCGGAGTGCAAACCGGTATACACCATCCGCCTTTAACAGGATTGCAAAGAAGTGCAGAAAGTTATACAAAGATATGAGGTGGGCACCGAGGAAGTGACGTTGTAACTATTTAATTGTTGAGAATGTTTATTAGGTTCTTACTACTATTTAAGAAATAATGTGTACTATTTACTTATTGAGTATGTTAACTAGGTTGTTATCGTTGACTATGTTAATTTGGTTATTAGTAGTTACTTATTGAGTATGTTACGTACGTTGTTATTACTTTTTGCCTATCTAATATGTTAATTAGGTTGTTAAGCCCACTCTCTATCGTGTATGTTAATCAGATTTGAAATGAATAAAAGCACCGGTTGGTCAATTCAAATGTCAATGTCGTACATAAATGTAAATCCAAACGAAATGTAAAAAAAGGTAACAATTACTCTTCGGCTGGACCTGCACTCGGTCCACCACTTTGATGACATCTACTGCGACTATGGCCCTCGGCCCCGCATTGCTTGCATCGCCTCGGGCGACGCAACATTCGAGTGTCCATCTCATTCAAGAAGCGGGTCATCTTTGGCCGGCCTTTGGCTACCCGTCTGAGGAACGGGTTTCCAATGAATCTAGGTCCATGATAAGCAGGCCGCGTTGTCGGATTTCCCAGTGGTCGAAATCTAGCTCTGTATACTCGTCAAACTTGGTCCATCTTGTAAACGTCATTAACGTACACTTGCCAATCCAACCTCTGATTTGCACAACACGCAAACACGTATCGACACGGAATTCAGTCAACCTGGAATTCACCACAGTCACACCGATGGTGGCGTAGGTCAACTGCATACTCAACCCCACTAGGCATCTCGCGTACTTCGAAGACTTCATTTTCTCTATCAAAACAGCTAACCTGTATGTTACCTGATGCTCGTTGATTTGCATGCAGCTTGGTTGTTACCATCTCAGAGAACACAAGTCCAGCACTGATTCGAGCTTCAGCCTCGGCTCTTTTCCTAGTGAACAACTCATTCAGTCTGTAAAATGTAGCCTTAACAAGTGCAGTGACTGGAAGATTGCGTGCACCCTTTAAGACGGAGTTGATACATTCCACAAGATTGGTGGTCATATGACCCCATCGGTAACCACCATCAAAGGCCAAAGCATACTGCTCACGAGGGATCCGATCAAGCCAGTTGGTGTAAGCCTCACCCCGTTCCTTTAATCGTTCATAGCACATCTGGTACTCCTTGGTCGTCCTCGAGTATCCTATGAAAAACATTCAGTCAACTATGAACACCATTCTATTTGATCGTACTTACAATAAATTCAAAGTTCATTCTATTCAAACTTACCAATGTTGACGATAAGCTTCTGCAGGTAAGGTGCCTTGAACTTCCTCAAGAAGTTGGACTCAATATGCCGGATACAAAACATATGGAAAGCTCTAGGAGGAGACCACGCCCCATTACTTCGTTCAATAGCTGATCTAATCGAATCATGTCGATCAGAGATAAGTCCGACACCATCACGTTTCACCACATGTTGACGCAGGTTGCTCAGAAAAAAGTGCCATGCATCAGAAGTCTCTCCCTCCACTATGG
Organism: Arachis ipaensis; assembly: GCF_000816755.2. Taxonomy (NCBI): domain Eukaryota; kingdom Viridiplantae; phylum Streptophyta; class Magnoliopsida; order Fabales; family Fabaceae; genus Arachis; species Arachis ipaensis. The sequence goes on along the minus strand of NC_029790.2, from coordinate 101,844,444 downwards.
CAAATGCAATAGGCACGATGTTGTTATTACCATCTTGTGAGACTGCAACCAATAAACAACCCTTGTATTTTCCATACAAATGAGTCCCGTCCACCTGCACCACTGGCTTGCAATGTCTGAAGGCCCTTATACAGGGGTAATAACTCCAAAAGACTCTATGTAGAACACGTATATCAGGAACCAAATCATCCTCCTGGTAAGCTGGCATTGTTTCAAAGTGAACCACTGCTGATGGCTCTTTGTGGCACATTGCCTCAAACCATATCGGCAAAGCTTCATACGATGCCTCCCAACTTCCGAAAATTGATTTGACCGCCTGCTGCTTTGCTAACCAAGCCTTGCGATAACTGATGGTGTAGTTAAACTTTGACTGGATATCAGCAATTACTGATTTCACCTTTATAGACGAGTCAACCTCTACCAACGGCTTGATTGCTTCTGCAACTGTCTTAGAATCCAGCTTCGAATGGTCTTGAGAAATAGTAGACCTGGTACAAGTATGACTTCCATTGTACCTCCTTATCTCCCAACAGTACTTCTTCTGCATTTTCGTTACCCTTATCAACCAGTCACAACCATTCCCATATTCTGTACATTTGGCATAGAATGTCGTCGATTCCGACTCATATACCCGATAGTCCACACCTCTCCGGATGGTATAATCTTTCATTGCCTTAATTACTGCCTCCCTTGAACTGAATTCTATCCCCACTATGAACTCACCATCCGCCACAACAGCAGGGGCTGCATACATCAAAAGTAATAAATGCTTCATTATGTACTCAGTAAGAAGTCTTTCATTACAACTCAATTAACAATCACACTATACTATGTAAGATCGTTATAGTCTTATTTTTCGTTATTCCATCTACGTAAACAACAACTAAATATCATTCACAACAAAGAACTATTAATTAATAAAGAAATCAAACGCTATGGTGACAAATGCCTGGTCACATATCACATACATTACTCATCCGACTTATCGATCTGCTACTTCAGAGATTCACATAGCTACCTAGGTTTACGCACCTGCATTCATATATTGCGGAAACTCCGGTGCGTGCATAGCCTCCAAATCCAACGACCGCATGAAAGAAGGCTCCTGAAATGGATGCGGGTTTGCTAGTGCATTTGCAACTTCCGCCACATCTGCGTTCATGGCGCCGCCAGCTTCTTCTTTGTCCTCACCTTGACCGATGATCTCATAGTTACTTTCAAATTCATCTTCGCTTTCACTGTTATAATCTTCCAATTCAATGTTACGGTCCGCTTCAGATTGCTCAAACTCAATATATAACTCGATGCACGACATTCGGTCGCGATTTTCCATGTACATTGAAAACATTTCATGCATACTCGCTTCGTCCATCACATACTTGGTCTGAAATTGAACAAACCCACCAAACACAGGTAAAGGATACCTGTACAAAATACACGATACTCTCCTACAACTTTGAGAATCTATCTTCTCACAAATCACACCTTTCAATTCCTCAAATGACAACGTGAACGGAATAACAACATCTAATAGATTTTCACACACAAATTGAACTCCCTCATATGTTTGCAATAAAATCTACCCGTAATAATAAATCTTCAATACAACTCTATCATCCATAACACTAACTATTCTCAACCTCACACGAATTTTTTTTACAAAAATGAAGGAGAAGAATCAGAGAAGAGAACAGAGAGGAGGAAGAGAGGATGAACATTAGCTGAGACTGGCGAGGAAAAAATGGGGCTTCCACCATCCGCTTTTTGTATGGACTAATGGCAAATCGGACGGACCGACCGTTGCACCCCCAAATCGGTGGGTCCGATTGGTGCACCCCGTATTAAAATAAAATTCTCTGCCTCCAGTAATCGGTGGGACCGATTATTGCACTCTTAGCTAACGTTTTCTTGCACCACAAATCGGTGGCACCGATTTCATACCCGTCAGCCTCTCTCAAACACAAATCGGTGGCACCGATTTCATATCCATCAACCTCTCCCTCACACAAATCGGTGGGACCGATTCCTCCCTCTTGAAATCGGTGGCTCCGATTTCTTCCCCCAAAATTCCAAAAAACCAACGCCGTCATAACAGTGTAAATCACCTGTAATAATCATATCCCAGCATAACTCACACCCCCAAATCATATCTAAAAAAATCAACCTGCTTATGTTTATTAAAAGCTATTTTTGATTTGATTTACCAAACATAAATGCTACAACTTTTAAAAAACCATCTTTTAAAAGTTAACTTTTATAAGCTACTTTTGAAAAGTAAAAGCTTTACCAAACTAAGCCTAACCCTAGCCTCCTCTTCAGCAGCATTTCCTTCCTCTCGAGCTCCTCAGTCCTCCCTCACTCCCTCAGAATCGCATCACTTGCTCCGTCCACCCACTAACCTCCATAGTTCCATCCAAGTCTTCCTTGAAAACCCTAGCCTCCATAGCGCTACCGCTCGTCTCACCGTCGCTGCTTGGTTCGTGGTGGTCGTTTGCCAATCCTCCTGGTTTGTCGTGCTCGAAGGCCCTCCTCGCGTTCGTCCAACGCTAGCGTCTCCAGGTCCTGTTCCGTAGCTCTTCGCTCGTCGTCTGTCCGTCGGGTTCGTCAGCTCGCCAGAGTTCGTCGCCAGCTCCCGTCATCTGTCGCCAGCTCGCCAGTGTTCGTTGCCAGCTTCCTGTCGTCCGTCGATCTCCGTCAAATCTCAGCTCCCTGCCCTCGCCGACGGTAATGCCTCGGATGCACTAGAATTGTTCAGCTCTTGTTCTTGGATGATTGGCTTTGCTCACTGGTTGATAATGAATTTTAACTCTGTTACTGGCATGTTCTTGGTTGATTAGGTTTGTTCACTGCTTGATAATGAATTTTAACTCAATTACTGGCTTGTTCTTGTTCTTAGTTGATTAACTCTGTTTCTGAAATTGAAATAATGGATAAGATTACAGGAGTTTTGTGTTTTTGTTAAAATTATTGATAAAAAATGGCTTTGCTGTGCTGCTGCTGTTTTTGAATTTGTGGCTCTGTTGTTTTTAATTTTTTGCTGATGATTTATTGATTTCATGGTTTTTGTTGATTATTTGTTGCTGTTTTTGAATTTTTGTTGATGATTTATTTGATTTCTGGTTCTGTTGTGCGGCTGGTATTTTTGATTGTGTTAACGAGAGCTGCTGTTTTTTACTGTGACGTTGATTTATTGATTTCAATTACAGATTATTATTTGTTGAATGATTATTTGATATTTGGCTCTGCTATGCTGCTGCTGCTCTGATTTAATAATAAAATATTGTGTATTATATATATGCTTTCCTCTCCGGTTCGAGTTGTCATATCTATTTGACAATGAGAAAGCCCAGCTTTACCACCCCTAATTATATTAATGTATTCAATACACTTGTAACTTGAGTTTTCTAACAAATCACAAATAACAAGCAAAAAGAAATGACTGCCATAATAAAAAGAAACAAAGATGATAGGAAAACTGCGTAAATGCAATAATGCATGCATATATTAGAGGGTATGAAACTGTATTTATGATGTTTTTTTAGCCTCTAATATCATTCTTTAGTATTGAAGTCAGTGATCTTCTGGAATACACTTTGTGTAAAGTTTGATAACAAATTTGTAAATTATTAATTTGGAAGATAACATTTCATGTAGTGTTTTAAATTTGGAAGATATTTTAAGATTTATATTTAGACTATAATTTTATTTTAGAATGTTTATTGATAATTTATTTATTATTTTATTCTAAAACGATTTTCTGGTTAAATCACGGTTGGATTATTGGTTCACTAGTTTATTGCTTCAATCAGTTCAACCGATGGTTCAACTGAAATAACTGTTTTATAATAAAATAATAAATAAAATATAAATAAACACATTAAAACATAATTATAATCTAATATAAATTTTAAAATATCATTCAAATTAAAAGTATCAGATCAACCACAATGTTATAATATCATTCAAATATAAACTCAAAAGTCAAATAACAAAAAAAAAAAACCAAATAAAAAATACCAACCTCAATTTGCCATCAATCATCAAAATTTCCAAATACATAATCTAAGATCAAACAGCAACCCAATGACAAGAAGTCAAGAACAATGAATTAGTCAAGAATAATGAATTAAATTGATTGATACTATCATTTAGCCAATAACAAAATTTAGTTAACAACAACCAATGACAAACAACAATAATAAGATCAAGATTAAGAACAACAATCCATAACAAAAACAATTTACCAAATTAACAAATTATCAAAATGTTAAGAACAGGACAACATCCTACAATCACAAGTTATCAAATTAACAAGTTAATAAGATCAACAACATAACAAAATAAGTTAATCCAATCAAAACAAGAACTAGAACTGCAACCTACTAATTAAAACAACAACCAGCTAAAATAAGAACTGCAACCTCCATCCAATCATCCTTTCAAGCATATATGGTTCTACACAATTATCTCCAATTTAACCAAATGCCCAACTAAGTGATTCTGCACCAAATAAAAAAACTAAGCAAGATCTTCAAATCCGCAAACCGAAGGGAAAAGCAAATCAGTCAAAGGCCAAAACCGGGCTTTTGTTCATTTGTTGTTCAGATTCAGAGACGTTCCTTCCCTCCTTTGCTTGGTTAGATTAGTATGATTTAATTTATTCATTGAAGATCTTGCTTAGTTTTTTTGGTGCAGCGGAATCACTTAGTTGGGCATTTGGTTAAATTTGGGATAATTGCACAGAACCATATATGCTTTGAAAGGATGACTGGATGGAGGTTGCAGTTTTTATTTTAGCTGGTTGTTGTTTTAATTAGTAGGTTGCAGTTCCAGTTCTTGTTTCAATTGGATTAACTTGTATTTGTTAACTTGTTTTGTTATGTTGTTGATCTTATTCACTTGTTAATTTGATAACTTGTGATTGTTAGGATGTTGTGCTGTTCTTGACATTTTGATAATTTGGTAAATTATTTTTGTTGTGGATTGTTGTTCTTAATTTTGATCTTATTATTGTTGTTTGTCATTGGTTGTTGTTAACTAAATTTTGTTATTGGCTAGACGATAGTATCAATCAATGTAATTCATTATTCTTGACTAATTCATTGTTCTTGACTTCTTGTCATTGGGTTGCTGTTTGATCTTAGATTATGTATTTGGGTATTTTGATGATTGATGGCAAATTTTGATGTTGGTATTTTATATTTAGTTGTTTTTTTTTTTTGTTATTTGACTTTTGAGTTTATATTTGAATGATATTATAATATTGTGGTTGATCTAATTCTTTTAATTTAGATGATATTTTAAAATTTATATTAGATTATAATTATGTTTCAATGTGTTTATTTATATTTTATTTATTATTTTATTATACTTAGTTTATTAATTGTTAATAAATTCTAAAGGTTTAAGGACGCAAAAAAGTTAGATAATTAAATAATTTTTTAAACCAAATTTAATCAACTCATTGTGTATGTGCTATTGTTGCTTCTTCTTTTTTTTCTTCTCCTGCTTCTTTTTCTTCTTTTTTTTTTCTTCATTATCGTCATCATTATTATCGTCGTCATTGTCACCACCACCACCACTTCCTCTTCTTTTCCATCCTCCTCCTTCTTTTTTTATTTGATTTTTTTTTCTCTTTTTTCTTCTGTTCTCATTTAATTTTTTCTCTTCTTTATTTTTCATCCTTTTCCATCATCATCATCGTCATACAATTAGTTTAATAATAACAAAAGCACATCATTTAGTTATAAATGACACCAAAATTTTTTATAATGACATAAGAATTTTTGGTAGATATAAAAAATTTGTTGAATGGCATAAAAAATCTTTAAAGGGTCGTCACAAATTCAAAATTGACTCACTCAACTAACAAAATACATTTAAATGCATTTTAGAATCAAAAGACACATTAAATTATTACAAATGGCACATAAATAGCTAAATCTTTTATATATTAATTTAATACTACTCAATCAATTCAGTGGTAATAAAAACAAATTATTTAGTTAAAACTTATACAGAAATTTTCAGTAAATGAAATAAGAAATCTTTAAAGAATCACAAGTCCAAAACATAAACTCACTAGACCAACTATTCAAATGAGTTTTAGAATTAAAAAAAATATATTTATTTGTTACAAATAATACAGAAATGACTAGACCTCTTATATATGAATTTAATGCCACTCAATTAGTTCAATGATAAGAAAAATATATTATTTAATTAGAAATAACACAATTAAGAAATTACTGTGTCATAATTAAAAAATTTTGGTATCAAAATTAAGAAATTTTTTATGTCACAATTAAAAAGTTTTCCTCCATCTTGTTTTACCCTCTTTTATCATCATCATCATCATCTTGTATTACCCTCTTAACAAGAACATGTGTCATGGTTAAAAAGTTAGTGTCAAAATTAAGAAATTTTTTTATCACAATTAAAAAATTTTGGTGCTATTTTTCTGATAAATTATATACAATTCAAAAACTCTCCTCCTCTTCTTCTTCATCATCATCATCACCCTTTCATAATTCTTCTTATTTCATCATCTTAACAAGAATATAAACAAAAAAGAAGAGAAAGAACTCAAATAAAGAAGAAGAAGAAATAAAAAATGTCTACCGTTATAAATAACGAAATACATGGATAATTCAGTTTTATTTCGTACTATTTATTGATAGAAGGAGATACATGTCTACCATTTGCTATCTTAGAGAACTTAATTGATACTTTTTTTTCTTCAAAAATAAATTAATCCAAAGTCAACATCTTTGAGGATCTAATTGTCACTTTAATCTAAAAAAAAAGATTATAGGACATTGACACATGTTTTGTCTCATGGTATCTCTTTAATTCCTTGCAACGTGCAAAATCTGCCGAATGAAAATTCTGTGCTGATTAGTGATTATTAGGTCTTTTCCAAGCCTCATTTCCAAAGACATTGCATTTGAAAGGTAAAGAGATAGTTACGTTTTGTATCATTTAGTTTAAGGTGAGTTCTCCTGTGTAGATAATAAGATTCCATCTACATGTGTAGATAAGCGTTGGCAGTTTCTAAGTGCGACAAGTGCTGATAAGGTTTAGACATTTTCTGCACACTTGCAGGTTGTTGCAAGGTACATACTTAAAAAGTTTACACAGTAATTAATAATTTATCTTCATGATAATTATGCCTTGGTAATATGGAATTTTTTTTGTATTGTTTATTGTTTGAAATGCATAGTATTAAGCCCATTAAAAAAATACTACCACTAATACTTTTAATTAAAAATATTAGTTGTATCCTTTTTTCAATGGGCCTAATACTATGCATTTCAAACAATAAACAATACAAAAGAAGTCTATGTTACCAAGGCATAATTATTATCAGATAAGTTATTAATTACTGTATAAACCCTTTAAGTATGTCTGCAACAACTACAACAACCTGCAAGTGTGCATAAAATGTCTAAACTCTATCAACACTTGTCACATTTAAAAACTACCAACACTTATCTACATGTGTAGATGAAATCTTAATATCTACACTGAAAAGCTCGCTTTAATTTAATTTGATGCCTTTTTGCGGTTACAACCGATGCCATGAGACCAAAGGAATAACTCACCCTGGCCCAATCTGAAAAAATATTAAATTAAAACATAAGATAAAATATTATTTTAATTTTTACGTTTTTGTGAGATCCTAATTTATTTTTTAACCTTTTTAATGTCTTATTTTTATCTCAAAAATTTTCAAGCGAGATTAATATTATCCGACTAATAAATTTGACACAAATAATTAATAAAATGATTGACAGGAACGTTAATATTATTAGTTAAGTCATCTCTTCTTATTCTATAAAAAAACATATCAAAATCTTTTTTAACATTCTATTTTTTTGTTTTTTTTATACAAAATCTCAAATTCTATCCATCAATTGGTCTCTAGAATAAAAAAAAACCTTTTATACAGATAATCATTAGTAAATTGATTATGTATTGAATATTAAACGTTATTAATTCTTTAATATACTAATTGTTAGTGTTAAATTTAACTATGAGACAATATTAAATTCGTTTAAATTATTTTGGGATTGAAATAAAATATTTAAAATATTATAGATCAAATTAAGACTTGACACAAAGATTTGACACTGAAATAACAATCTACCCTAAAATATATAATATGAAAATAACATTCCTCCAAATTAGCATGTCTATCCAACTATAGATTCTTTTTTTTTTTTGGAACATTAAATTTTTGGTTCTTGTCTTTCCTTTTTCGGCATATAATATTGGGCCTGGTCACCAAATCACGTTGTAGAAGGCCGCTGTGGGAGAAGGTGGGCTTATTAAATTCACAATGATATGTTTTCTAGTGCAGTTCGTGGGCTTTATTCGGGCATGGGTACTGGATCCGAACCGGATAACAAACTCGGATATGGATCCTTCAGACTCCGCCTCTGAAGGCTGAGCTCTGAAGTCGAAACTCTCGTCTCAAGCTTTCAATTTTGGAATCTGGACGAAGCTCTGTTGCTCCTTTGAAGGTCGCCGGCGCACGCTGCCATCACCATTCTTGGACGGCGATTTCAGCCGATGCGGAAGGATGCGATTTTAACGCAATCTTCGCTACCTTGAAAGGGAACACTGTAACCTCTGAGCTTCAGCTTATCCACGTTTTGCAACCATGCGCGCCGTAGCTGCTCGCTTTTCTAACGTAACCTCCAATCTTAACCTTCATTTTTGCCATTTCTATTCTCCAATTCTTTTTAATGCTTAATAGCTACTCATTAGCTAATTCATTTTATTTCTCTTTTTTGTTTGGTAGTATTTATGTAAGAGGAGACCTGTGATCAGTGTTCAATCTCGTAATTTTTCATCATATAGTGGCAAAGGTATGAGTTTCTATTTTATCGGTATTTTTGCTTTATAGAGAAAGCTATAGGTACTAATTCTTGTAGAAACGGATATATGGTTTCATGTTGATTTTGGATTTAGGGTTTAGGGTTGATCTTGCAACTATTTTCAAATTGTAATCAGGCATTCATTTACTCGTGGTGGTTCAAACCTGCTGACATTGTGGTTAAAATTTTGAAAATGGAAAATCAGGAGAGAACTTGATGCAGCAGTCAGTTTCACTTTTGCGCGTCAGGGATCCCTTGTATAAAAGGATGGGAGCTTCTAGGTTGACTCGATTCGCAATAGATGGTAATTTTTCTACTATCTATATACCTCTCTATTGCTTGCGATTAATATTTTATGACACATTTATGTGGAAATAAATGGAAGCTATTCGTGGTGTATTTGCCTTCTTTTTTTCTATAGGGTTAAATGTTTTTGCCGAGTAGATTCCATTTCTTACGACTTATAACTCGCGACTAGCATACTTTTGTTGTCCTTGTGCTTTGTATTATGGGGAAGAGTTTATGAGACTTTGAATTGGTTGAGAACAGTGTTATGGATTTCTTTTGAACTGATTATGCATAGTTACTAAGATTTTTACCGATCTTCAGTGGCTGGTCTTATAGGTGAAAGAGCTACTCTATTTTTATTTGTATATTTTTCTTGAGTAAAGACATATGTTTCAGTTATTCAAAACTGAATTTTGCTCAATAACTGAGAAATTGTCTTAACAGTTGACACTTTTTGCTTGTTTGTACCTTTATTGAGTATTCTATGTTTGCAATTATCTATCCATAGTTTGCAATGTGGCAGTGAATAATGATGCTCATGAAACTGATTTAGAATAGTATCCTATGATGCATTATTTTCTTGGATCTTCACTACCTACTGCATAAGTTCATACAAAAAAAATTTTCACTTCCTATTTTCTGAAAGATGAAAGAAGGATGAAGATACTCAAGATGGGTGGAGCTGAAGAGCTCTTAAATATGTTAAGCACGGCTAAGGATGACCGCACACGAAAAGCAGCTTTGGAGGCTCTTGCTGCACTGTCACAATCAGGTTCTACTTTAAAGTCTTATTCTAAATGTGTTATTCATGGGTTCATTTGTTCATTAGTTATCACCTGGATTTCTTTTTAACGTTATTTTTGAGGGAAAAAAATATTATGACCATGCCATTGGAAAGGTATTCCTATCTTATTAAAGATGAATCATACTTTTGTGGTCTTAACTCTCTTAAACTACCAATTTCCAGCCATCTACTAATTTTGTTTGAAGTTATTCAACTGATATGAGTATGTAGGGAGGAAGACAATCTGTCCATTGATTAATTAAAAGCTTATATTCGTACATTCATGTGGTTTTGTTGGGAATGGATGCTTGTCCTAAATGTTGTTAGGTTCTGAAATATGAAAATTTCCTTTTTCTAAACCTTGAGGGAAGAAGCATCCTATATCAATTTCTTCAGTAGCATGAAACTTGAACTTAATGAAGCCAAAAGGCTTTGTTACACATTGGAATGTCATAAGCATAGTGCATAACATCTCATTTTTCTGTGTCAATCTACTTATTATTATTAATCCCATTTTTAATACCTTAAAAAAAGGAAAAGAATGAACTCAAGTGTAACGGGTATTACAGCTGAGGTTGAAAGATATGCAAGAGTACAACTAAATCAATTCTGCTTCACTAGTCTTCTACTTTGTTTTCATTTTTCCATTGATTATTTGATTGAGATAATAAACTTCATTGTAGATAAAGTTCTTGCATCCCTGCACAATGCTGGGGCCATTTCAATCATTAGGTCTGCACCAAATTCACTTGAGGATGCAGAAGTTGAGAAATTCAAGTTGAGCTTGTTGAAGAGGTTCCAGGATCTGAGGTATGATTTGTCTTCATGATTTATAGTTGAGGAGCTTGCCTTTTTCTTTTGTTGTCTTGAAAGCTTGAAATAATTGTATGAGAGAAAGTAAGTTGGCCACAAAGGAGTTTCCTTAGGAAGAGTGAAAATTGCCTTGTATCTCAAATCTTTTGACCAAATCTTATAGGATTATGGTTCAATTAAATTTTTGTTTTGGGATTACTTAATTTTTTGGTGATTTTGCGACTCTTGTTATTTGTTGCCAACCTTGATAAATTGTAAAAATATTTTATTCTTTGTTGGTATGCTTTCTTTTTCTTGCTAAGAAAAAAATAAATAATAAATTGCTTCATTCTTGTTTTGATCAACCCTTTAAATAAACAAGGGTTTCGTATGAAGAAATTGACGGAATTTCGAACTGGATGCAAATATTTTTGCTTGGTAGTTAAAGAAGTTGCAGACCAAGAAACTGAGAAAGGTCCTGGTGAAGTTACATCAGAAAGTATGCAACATGGCCATCACCATTAACCCTCTCAAATCTACAGCGCCGGACAACTGAGCGCCTCTGTTTCCTCTTTTATTTGTAACCAAGCCATTTCCCAGATTAATTACTCATCCACATAATTATCATCAGTTCCATAAGAACTGGAGGCTATGCTTAATACAGGACAAAAACATCATATATTTAGATCAGGCTCATGAATTCCTCTTCAATAGCAAAGGCCCAAGCACATTTCTAGCATGGTGGGGAACATGAACTTTGTGCATCATTTAACAGAATCATCAGTGGTATTCTCGTCTTTTTTTTTCTTTTCTTGTCTTTTCTTTCTATTTTTTTTTTAATAAAAGGGAAATTTTTATTTTGAAGGCATATTTTAAAAAATTTAAAATAAATATTTTAAATTTTATTTAAGCAGAATAGTTACTTTACCATACACTTCTTTACTAAATGTTTAGTGTTATTGGTCAATAAGATACGACAGATACTAATTATTTAAGTTGCTAATGTTTTACTTTTAAGGATTCATGTAAAGTGATGGTAGTTCTATTTTTATTTCCCAATTTCTTTCAATGAAATCTTGAAAGAAACCGGAGCTCCACAAGTTTTGTTCTTTTGGCTTTTAATTTATTATCATTTTTTGGGGGGTGTAATGAACTTGATAAAATAAACATTGCAACCATATAATATATTAACTAGTGTGTGAATCTGAGAGTTGCACGGGTGCGACCATAAAAAAGCTACTTGCTTGAATAGCTGTAAAATAAATTGAGACACCGAAACACAAAAATCCTACCTTAACAATCATTATTGTGCGTAATATTCACAACATAAACAAACAATATGCACGATAATTATAGCAATTTGATATTTGTATATCAGCTAATTTACATGAATAGTCGAATACATTTGTACAACTTGTTTTTTTTTCCTACTTGGTTATTCGTATGCATGGCATCACCATAACAATATTAATGTGCAGATGAACATGAATTCTTGAAGTATCATCACTCATTGCTTCACATTTTGCTCACGAATTTGGTTTCTCTTCCATCTTTATATAAACATAGTGGTCTGGACTGTAATGCCGCAAGAAGGTTAACTCACCCCAATTTTAAATTTTTAAAGAATTCTTCTCACCTTAATATATAAATATGTATCCCAACCAACACACGCTTCATAAGATTGCATACATGAAATAGAATGCTCTCCTCTTTAGGTACAAGAGGCCAAATTCTAAGAATTTGGATCCTCTAAATTTTGAATCTCACTTTAGAGAGTAAAGTATTATCTATCACCATTTATTTTATAAATGGGACCAAGAAAAAATATGAGAGAGAGAATATTCAATGGTAAGAAATCTCACTTTATCCTCTAAAGTAAAAATCTAAAATTTAGAAGATCTAAATTCAAATAAGAAAATGGAAATATATAAATATGTATCCCAATAAACACAGTTTATAGGTTATTGATAAATTCCAATTTTGTGGTTTATCTTGTATTGAATTTAGTAGATTTTATTAACTTATCTTATATTTATTCAATGAAATAGCATGATTTGTGAATTTCTCCTAATTTATTCTTAAGAGTTAAAAGTATGCTTTTTGGGCCTTTAAATTGTTAAATTTAATTCACTTTAATTCTATTCAATACCATGATATGTTTGTTGAGTGATTCCAGTTTATAAGGCAAATATTAAATTGAAGAAGTGAAAAAAAAAGGCATGTAAAATGGAAAATTCATGAAGAAATAAAGTTTTAGAAATCTACCATGTGACGTACGCGTGACACTTGTCATGTGACCTCATTAAAGAAACACGCTGGGGGCGATTTCTGAGCTCATTGAGGCCCATATCCAACTCTTTTCTGAAGTATTTGAGGACAAAATCAAGAAGGAAGAAAAGGGGGGGAGCAATTAGTGTAGGTAGAACCATGTTTTAGGGTAGTTTTTAAGAGAGAGAAACTTCATCTTCTCTCTAGAAATTAGGGTTCTTAGTTTAATTGCCTCTTAGATTTAGGGTTTTATTCTTATTTTTAATTAGTTTTTCTTGCAATTTCTTGTTCCTACATCTTTGTTCTCTTAGTTTACATTGTTAATTTCTCTTTTATATTTTAGTTTGTGAACACTCTTGTTACTTTTAATTTCATTTAATACAATTTTATATTTTATGTTCTTTTCTTGCTTGCTTGAGTTATTGTTTTTATTTTCTTGTATTTGGTAATTTAGATTTTATTTTTATTACAATTTAATATGCTTTTATTTTTATGCACACCAAGTATTTGATAAAATGCTTGGCTTAGGTTTAGAGTAGATTTTGTGCATTCTTGGCTTGGAAAGAGAAATTAGGCAATCTTAAGTTATTAATTTAGATTGGTGATCTAGAGTGATTAGTTAATCTTGTTTTCATTAACATTACTTATGGATTGGGATTAACTAGGCTTATTTGACTTTCTCTCGATGTTGGAGATAACGAAATAGGATTAGCTCTTGATAACATTTGTATTATAATTAATGATTAGAATAGAAAACATTGATTCTCAATCCTTACCATGAATGCCTCTTTATTATTGTCATCTTTAGTTGTTTGATTTATTTTCTTGTCTATTTTAAATTTCTTGCTTCTTATCATCAACCCACTTGATCTCATAACCAATAATTAGGCACTCAATTGTAATTCCTAGGGAGAACAACTCGAGAATAATACTCTCGATTATTTTTATTGGGTTGAACTTGTGACAACCAAACTAAACTTTGATGGAGGATCCATTGTTGATCTAGACTATGCTTGCAACGAAGTAATTCAATTTATTGAGGAATTCTAGATCGACATAAAATTATCTTATCAAGTTTTTGGCGTCGTTGCTGGAGAATTGCAATGTGTGCTTGTTATTGGTTATTGTACATATGTTAATATTGTGAATAGTTTGCTCTTTGTTTGTTTGCTTGTTTGAGTTAGTAGTTAGGATTTTGTCTCTTTGTTTCTTAATAGTTTGTCTTTATTTTCTCTTGCTATTATGAATTCTCACCTTTTTTGCTATGAGTTTGGTTCAAACTATGTTATAGGAAATAAAAACTTCAATGAGGATTTGCATTGAAAATCAAAGATGGGAGGAGCCTTAATCCTATGAACAATCTTTTTGGCAACAACCTCCTCTGGTTTCTTATGGGTACAATCCAACTCCTAATGCATATCAACATAATGGATGTGGTGACCCTCATTGTGGGTGTCAACCACAACCACCATATGCATATGATCCCTTCCCTCAATATAGCTTTCAACAACTTTACTCACAAGCCCCATTCCACCATTCATCTCTATATGATCTTAACTCATATCCACCATACCAACACCATATGAACCATATTTAGAGCCACCATCATTCTAATACCAATACTCCCAAGAACCACCATTTCCTTATACACCACCTCAATACTTTCACCAATATGAACCACCTTCCAACTACGACACTTTTTCTCCAAACAATGAACCCTCTCTTCCACCACCGCCTTCATTGGACGAATTTCTCCAACCCCTAATACAAGAACAACAAGAACTTCTAGCTCGTTGCCAAAAGTAAGGGGAATTTGTGGCTAGCTTAACTGAAGTGGTGAACCAGTTGGCATCATTGTGCTCAATTATCCAAGACACCTCTCTTGTTAAATATGGAGGATTAATTGAGGAGCAAAATGAGAAGGAGAACTTGGAATTTCAAGGGGAAGAAGAGAATGAGTTAAAGCAAGAATTGCAAGAAGAGAAGGAAGTAGAGATAATTGAACCGGAAGAAGTGGTTAAAGATTTAGGAGATGTTGAATGCAAAGAGGAATCTCAAGTTGTAGAGCCTTCTTCCATGGAGTTTGAAGGTGATGTTAAGGAGGATAGTGCACAACTTTCAAGGCATATTGTGATTGAAGAATTGGAAGAAATAGGGCAAGCAACAAGTCTCCCTATTTATGATGATTTTGCATCAACATATGATCCTTTTGAGTTTGATGAATCCTTCCTCATTGAAGTTAAAATTGATGTTGAGGTAGATTTCACTCAACCCCAAGATATGACTTAAGTGATGGGAAAGAGCTAGAGGACATTGACGGGTAGAGCTTGAAGCATCTTGTCAAGTGGTGGAAACCCTTCAAAGAGGACGAACGGGAGTGGAAATTGCCCTATCAAGACCGTTGGAAGCATCTCCTCCTAAGTTACCATCATCCATTACATCATTCAAGTGGATAAAATTTTTGTCCTTAAGCTTTATTATTCCACTTGAATACGGTTTGCTTGAAACGGATGGTCAACTCAGGATGTTTTGTAAAGAGTAGAAGAGAGATAATTAGTGGTTGACATCATAATTTACGGTTCATTATTGTTGGAAGCTCAAAGTTTAGGAGCAAGGATTGTTGTGCTACTCAATTGATAGGATTTAAGAGGATGTTTGGGTGCTTACATGAGAATTCTAAGATGAGTATGTGATGATTGGATTTTTGATGGTTTAGAATTTCACAAATGAATTCTCGTTGCAAGTATAGTTCCTAAACCAAACAATAATCCTTTCATACAAAAAATTGTTTGTCACAAGTAACAAACCCCTAAAATTAATAACCGAAGTATTCAAACCTCGGGTCGTTCTCCCTAGGAATTGTAATTCATACTCAAGTGGGACAATAAAGCTAATAGAAATGAATTTTACCCACTCAAGTGAAGGGGTAGACGACAACCTAGGCAAAGATGCTTCCAAAGATCTTGACAAAGCATAACCAACCCTCGTTCTTCTATTTCTAGGGACTTCCACCTCTTCACAAGATCTCTTAATCTCAATCCTTTGTTCAACAATTTTATCTAAACCTTTTCCTTTACTCAAATCATAATAGGGAGGGTGAGAAAAATTTACCTCATCAACGCTTTCAAATCCAACCGGAGAAGGTTCTTCATGCTTAAAGGATTCTTCACCACTAAGACTTGATGCTTGATCTTCATCACCAAGGGAACTCAATTCTTTCTCTATCCCATCCAATTCTTCATAAGGTATATGCTTTTGAAGTTGTGCACACTCCTCCTTAGCATCAAGTTTAATCTTCTTGGAGGGGTTTCCTTCAACTCTATGTTCCCATGGAGGCTCCGCATCTCCTAAGTCTTCTACCACTTCTTCCGTGTCTTCAACAATTAAAGCTTCCTCCAATTGTTCCAATACAAAGCAACTTCCCTCATTTCCCACCGGAGTTTCCAATCTCTCCTTCATGCTATGTCCTTTCTTCATTTCACATGTAGCCATGGGAGTTCCTTGAGTGTTCAAGCATTGGGAGGCTAATTGATTTGTTACCGCATCCAAGGTGGCCATGGGCCATGACACATCCCTTTTCATCTTTTCTTGCCCTTGAACAAGAACACCAAGGATGTTATCCATTGGAGGTTGGGGTGGACGGAAGGATTCATCATTTTGGGGGAAGGGTTCATAGTAGGAAGATGGTTCTTCTTGGTAGAGTTGTGGTGGTTCAATATTCTCCACTCTTTCTACTTGTTGCACAACACACTCCATGGTTGCTTGAAATTGATCCAATGCTTCCTTGAGACGATCCCTTGACTCTTGTTCCTTTTGGATATCACGAGTAGGATCATATGACTCTTGGATTGAAGGACATGAGTATTCTTCCATAGGAGATTGTGATGGAAAGTAGAGTTCATCTTGTGGTTGAAAGTTTTCATGTATTGGAGGTGGTTCATCTTGGTAATAATATGGAGGCGGCGACTCTTGAAAATGTTGATGTTGGAATGGTGATGGCTCTATATGTGGTTCATATGGCTCATATGGTTGTTGGTAGGATGGATAT
>NC_029790.2:101814682-101825447 GCF_000816755.2 Arachis ipaensis | reverse complement strand
ATGAATTACCTCTTATTGAATTGGAAGAAAGTAGAAGGAACAATACTAGATCTACAACAAAATATAAGAACAACATAAAGGAAATTACAACAAAAGAATAGAAGAAGATGAATGTAGCAACAAAGAATTGAGAGATAGAAGTGGAAGAAAGAAAAGATTAAAACCTAGATCTAAGAACTAAACCTAATCCTAATCCTAATTCTAGAGAGAAGTGAGAGCTTCTCTCTCTAGAAACTACTTCTAAACTAATCCTAATGAGTGAAAATGAACTAATGTCCCTTTGCTCTTCAATCCTTGGCTTTAAATAGCATCTTTGGCACCAAAGTTGGTTGGGATTGGGCCCCACAACCCTTGAGAATTCATTGGCCACGTTTTCTTTAAAAAAAATCATGAACCAACACCGACGCGTACGCGCACATCACGCGTACGCATCCATGGGGTAATTCGC
This sequence comes from Arachis ipaensis, assembly GCF_000816755.2. Classification (NCBI taxonomy): domain Eukaryota; kingdom Viridiplantae; phylum Streptophyta; class Magnoliopsida; order Fabales; family Fabaceae; genus Arachis; species Arachis ipaensis. The sequence continues at coordinate 101,824,999 of NC_029790.2, read as the reverse complement.
AAGGTGCGCAAGCGCCAGGTGCGCGCGCGCGTCCATGGGCGAGTTCAACTTCTTTGACTTTTCATGATTTCTCCACTTTGCATGCTTTCCTCTTCACTCCTTTGATCCATTCCTAGCCTTTTCAAAAACGGAGACAGGCCGCGAGGCCGTACCCGGAGGCGACGCCGCCGGGACGGAAACCCGACAACATCCAAGGTCCCCCCAGGGACGCAACCCAATCACATGAGAGACGCCCCTTTGGGGGACCGGAGACAACCACGCCAGAATAATGCAAGAGCTACGCCACAGAATGCAAGACTTGGAGCGCCGGCTAGCAGATAGGGAACGCGACCAACACACCCCAGAGCAGAGTCACTCCCGCTCTCGCTCCAGGAGTCGCTCCAGACGTACGCCTAGCCCCCAAGATGAATTCGAAAGCACCGGGGGGAGAGGGCGTGCGAGAAGACGTCGTGACCCCGTCATTTACGCCAGACACGAGGGACAGCGTACCAGGAACCGCGGAGACGAGGACACTCGTCGAGAAAGCGACGAAGGAAGAACGACGGGAACACGGGGACCCGTAATAATGGGAGCGACCCCATTCCACCGTTCCATACTCGAAGTCCGGCTGCCAAAACACTTTGACAAGCCAACGAACATGAGGTACGATGGAACACAAGACCCACTGGGACACCTCACGGCCTTTGAGGCCAGGATGAACCTAGAAGGAGTGGGAGACGAGGTAAGGTGCCGCGCTTTCCCGGTCACCCTCGCTGGACCTGCAATACGGTGGTTCAACAACCTCCTGCAGGGCTCGGTAACCCAATTCTCCGACATCAGCCACGCCTTCCTGGCTCAGTTCACGACCAGGATCGCCAAAGCCAAGCATCCGATCAATTTGCTGGGAGTGACCCAGAGAGCCGGGGAGCCGACCAAGAAATACTTAGATCGTTTCAACGATGAATGCTTGGAAATTGACGGGCTGACGGACTCAGTGGCGAGCTTGTGCTTAACGAATGGGCTCCTGAATGAAGACTTCAGAAAGCACCTTATCACGAGGCCGGTACGGACCATGCAGGAGATCCAGTGCGTGGCTAAGGAGTACATTAACGACGAAGAAGTCAGCAGGGTCGTGGCTGCCAATAAATGGCAACCCCCCTACAACCAAGCCCGACACTACGAGGGTGGAGAAAAACAGAAGAAACACGCCAGGGACGGCGGTCCGAGCAAAGCGCCAAAGCCATTTCCCCGAGTCGGGAAATTCACCAACTATACCCCCCTTACGGCTCCGATCACGGAAGTTTACCAACAGATAGCCGAGAAAGGGATACTATCAAGACCCCGACCTCTGAAGGACAGGACGGGGGGAAATAAGAGCCTTTACTGCGAATATCACAAGGGATACGGGCACAAGACCCAAGACTGCTTCGATCTAAAGGATGCCCTGGAGCAAGCAATCAGGGATGGAAAGCTCGCCGACTTCTCCCACCTCATAAGGGAACCGAGGAGACGAAATCGGGATCAGGATAGCAAGGACAGGTCCCGGGCAATAAGACGACGTCAAGAACCCGAGGGGGACAACCACGGTCTCACGGTGGTGAACGTAGTAACAGCGAGAAATTTCGCCCCGAGGTCGAAATCGGCGCAGAAAAAAGACGCCAAGATCCTCGCGGTCTCCTCCTCATCCGCTAGAAGTTCCCGGGGACTCCCATCAATCTCTTTCGGCCCCGAGGACCAATGGTTCGACGAGGTACCGGAAAGTCTCCCCATGGTTATCACGGCCAGAGTCGGAACCGGACTCGTCAAACTGATCCTAGTAGACACGGGAGCGGACTCGAACATCATGTTTCGCAACGTTTTTGATGCCTTGGGACTGCGTGATGCCGATCTGGCGACCCACCAGCACGGCGTGGTAGGGCTGGGAGACCACTTCATCAAGCCATATGGGATCATCTCACTCCCGACCTCCCTGGGATAAGGACAGAGACGAAGGATGATAATAGCCGATTTTGTTGTCTTACGAGACTCCACAGCTTACAATATCATCCTGGGGAGAAAAACCATTAACGACCTTGGGGCGGCGATCAGTACGAAGCTTCTTGTAATGAAGTTTGTTACTGATACGGATCCGTAGGATCCATCAGAGGAGACTTAGAAACGGCAGTCGTTTGCGACCACGCCAGCCTCTCTCTCAGGAAAAAGTCCAAAGAAGCAACGGGGGATTTCCTTGCCGACCTGGACGCCAGGATAGATGACAGGCCCAGACCCGAGCCAGAAGGGGACCTGGAAAAATTTAGGGTCGGTGACGGGGACGAGAAGTTCACATTCATAAACAGAAACCTCCCCAATGAATTAAAAGAACCCTTGATGGAGATGATCAGAGCTAATGCCGACCTCTTCGCCTGGACACCCGCCGACATGCCAGGGATAGATCCCCAACTCATGTCACACCATCTGGCCGTCAAGCCGGAGGCCAAGCCAGTGGCCCAGAGGAGGAGGAAGATGTCACAGGAAAGGGCAGAGGAGGTGGCCAGGCAGACGGCCAGCCTACTTGAAGCAGGGTTCATCCGAGAGCTGGACTACTCAACTTGGCTGTCGAACGTGGTTTTGGTGAAAAAACACAGTGGGAGGTGGAGAATGTGTGTAGACTATTCTGACCTCAACAAGGCATGTCCTAAAGACTGCTATCCCCTGTCCAACATTGATGCACTCGTCGACGCAGCAGCGGGGTACCGGTATCTGAGCTTTATGGACGCCTACTCTGGGTACAATCAGATACCGATGCACCGACCCGACAAGGACAAAACGGCGTTCATAACGCCAGGAGGGATCTATTGTTACAGGGTGATGTCATTTGGACTGAAAAACACTGGCGCCACATACCAGAGACTGATGAACAAGATATTCAATGAACTCATAGGCAAGACAGTAGAAGTCTACGTGGACGATATCCTCGCGAAAACTGCACGGCCCGACGATCTCCTGAGCGACTTGGGGAGCGTGTTCGCCTCCCTCCGACAACACGGCATGAGGCTCAACCCGCTCAAATGCGCCTTCGCCATGGAGGCCGGGAAGTTCCTGGGATTCATGATCACCCAGAGAGGATTAGAGGCCAATCCTGAAAAATGCCAAGCGATCCTCCAGATGAAAAGCCCGGGTTGTATCAAAGATGTCCAACGGTTGGTAGGAAGGCTGACGGCGTTATCCCGCTTCCTCGGCGCATCAGCAGTAAAATCCCTACCCTTCTTCAATCTGATGAAAAAGGGGATAGCATTCGAATGGACCCCAGCGTGTGAGGAAGCATTCAACCACTTCAAGAAGATCCTAGTAACGCCTCCGGTGCTCGGAAAGCCCAAGGACGGAGAGCCACTCTACCTCTACCTAGCAGTAACAGAGGAAGCACTTGCAGCAGTGCTCGTAAGAGAAGAAGCGAAAGCTCAGCAACCGATTTACTTCGTGAGCAGGGCACTACAAGGAGCAGAGCTGAGGTACAGCAAACTAGAAAAACTGGCGCTGACACTCCTAACCTCCTCCCGAAGGTTGAGGCAATACTTCCAGGGTCACCGTATAGTCATGAGGACGAACCAAGCAATTCGCCAAGTACTCCAAAAACCCAATTCGGCCGGCAGGATGATGACCTAGGCCATCGAGCTCTCCCAATACGACTTGTAGTATGAGCCCCGGCATGCAATTAAGGCACAGGCAATGGCAGATTTCTTGGTAGAGGTGACCGGTGATCCCCCCGAGGAAACGGGCACACGATGGAGGCTCCACGTAGACGGGGCCTCCAACCAGACGTTCGGGGGAGCCGGGGTCATCTTAGAAAGCCCAGCGGGAGTCATATACGAGCAATCAACCAAGTTTGAGTTCCCTGTGTCGAACAATCAAGCAGAATATGAAGCCCTCTTAGGAGGACTGACGTTAGCTCGGGAAATCGGGGCAACAAGACTGGAGGTATGCAGCGACTCACAAGTCGTCACCTCACAGGTAAACGGAAGCTATCAAGCAAGGGACCCCCTTCTACAAAAATATTTGGAAAAAGTAAGAGAATTGACAAGAGATTTCCAAGAGGTCACGGTCCAACACGTTCCAAGAGAAAGGAACACACGGGCAGACCTCCTGTCCAAACTAGCAAGCACGAAGCCAGGAGCGGGTAACCGATCTCTCATCCAGGGCATGGTGAAGGAACCGACCGTCGCCCTCCACTTGGCGGAGTCAAGCCCCTCCTGGTTGGACCCGATCACGAACTTCCTAGAACTCAGCAAGTTACCTGACGATGAGAAGGCGGCCAAAACATTGAGAAGGGAGGCAGCCAGATACGCAATCATACAAGGGCAACTGTTCAGAAAGGGGCTCAGCCAACCCCTGTTGAAGTGCTTACACCCCGACCAGACGGACTATGTACTTAGAGAAGTCCATGAGGGATGTTGCGGCCACCACATCGGGGGCAAGGCCCTAGCGAGGAAGCTCATCCGAGCTGGATATTACTGGCCATCAATGATGAAAGACTCCAGGGAATTTGTCAGAAAGTGCGTAAAGTGTCAACAACACGCCAACTTCCATAAGGCGCCGGCCTCCGAGTTGAGCCTGCTGACGTCTACGCGACCTTTCGCTCAATGGGGAGTTGACCTTTTAGGACCTTTCCCGGTTGGCCCAGGACAAGTCAAATATCTCATAGTCGCCATCGACTACTACACCAAATGGATAGAGGCTGAGCCACTAGCCAGCATATCTTCCTCCAATTACAGAAAGTTCATGTGGAGACAGGTGATAACCCGTTTCGGTATCCCGGAGGTCGTCATTTCGGACAACGGGATGCAATTCACTGACAAGAAGTTCGCGGAGTTCCTCACCGGCCTAGGAATAAAACAGAAGTTTTCCTCGGTGGAACATCCCCAGACAAACGGGCAAGTGGAGGCCGCAAACAAAGTGGTCCTACTCGGCCTCAAGAAGCGCTTAGACAACAAAAAAGGTGCTTGGGCCGACGAACTCGCGTCGGTCCTCTGGTCCTACCAAACAACCAAACAAAGCTTTACAGGGGAAACCCCTTTTTCGTCTAACATACGGGGTCGACGCAGTGATACCCGTCGAAATCGGCGAACCGAGCCCACGGCTATTACTTGCAGGTGTTGACGAAGCGGTAGAAAAGGACCTGGTAGAAGAGACCAGAGAGATGGCCCAATTGTCAGAAACGGCATTAAAACAAAGAATAGCCCTGCGCTACAACACTAAAGTCCTCAGGAGGGATTTTGAGGAAAGAGACCTCGTCCTACGACGCAACGACGTCGGTCTACCGACCCCAGGAGAAGGAAAACTCGCGGCAAATTGGGAAGACCCCTACAGAATCAAAGAAGTGCTCGGTAAAGGTGCCTACAAGCTGGAAATACTCGATGGTAGGGAGATCCCGAGAACTTGGAACGCAGGTAACCTGAGGAGATTCTACTCGTAGCTTGGGCTTACCGACCAAGCGGCCTGATAAGCTGGGTAGAGTTTTGCCTTGATCAAATGTCAATTCTCAATTGCTTACTTTTATCAAATGCCTATTGTGTTCATAAACTTGTCTAGCTAACGACTAATTCTTACTTGTCCAAATTCTTCTGTTTTTTATCTTTCGATGCGTAATTCACGATATCGTACTCGTAAACGGCAACCCGGGACTGATCACCCCAGGAAGCCAACGGAACCATGGCCATACCAAGCGGCTTTGCAAACAAAACTACGACGGTTCTAATCGGATTACCAGCGCAAACGGAAAAACGGGCACAAGCAATAAGCCCGCCCCAAAAGGCGGTAACAAAAATAAAACGCCAAACAAGATAAACAACAATAACGACAAGACGACCAAGCGACCAACTAAGCATAAAAGTAATAAGTTCACAAAAAAATGTTCAACAAATCCACACTAACCCAAAGTTACAAGAAATCACTTTCTAGGCATATCGACAATCTTGCCGTCCTGGATCATTTTGAAGACACCAATAGCCGATGTGTCAAAATCGGGAGCCACGATCTTTACCTGAGCCTTCAGGGCGTCCTCAGTCATGGAGATCGCATTCTTCCCTTGCTCTTTGGTTGCTTTCAGCTTCTTCCTGAGCTCTTCAACCTCGGCTTTAGCAGCTTTAACCGACGAAACGGCTTGGTCACGTTCCTGCTCCAAGACCGCCACCCGACCCTGAGCGGCATTCAGCTGGCTCTCCAGGGTCATCTCCCGCTCGGCTAAACGGGCCACCGTCTCGTTGGAAGCCTTCAATTTCTCCTCGGTAGATGTCGTTTTCTCCTCAGAGGCCTTGAGCTTCTCCCCCATCTCAGACAACTGGCTCTGAAGCAGCTCAACTTGCACCTTGAAATCATTGTTTGCCTTGACAGAGGATTCGAGTTTCCTCCAGAGAGCCTGCATTCCCGACAACTCGAACTCAGCCTTTCGAGCTATCACGGCCCCCTGGAGCAAAGTCCGGTACATCCATCTCGCCTGTCCAGCCAGGTCGGTTCCATGAAAATGCTCCTCCGTCCCAGGGATCAGCTGGGAGTCAATAAACTTTGTAGCATCAAAATTTCTTTCCATAATCGTGAGAGTCCCTTCCGGGCTGGCAGACGCCCTCCGCCTCTTAGGGGTGTGGATGAGTTCCACATCATCATCTTCCTGATGGGTGGAGGACGAATGCCCACCAACGACCACCTCCTCGGAAAGGGGGGAAGCCTGCGCCCCTGCTGGATTCTTCTCCGACATACCGGTATCATGGGGAGAGGGCACAGCTTGACCCTCCTTCTCCCCGGAAGGGCCCCCCGACTTCCCGGCATCTTCCTCTTCGGCCTTCTCTTCATCACTGTCCTCGAAGAAGGTCTTCATCAAATTTTCAAGCCCTATTACTGAGGCAGACATCTCCACTGCAGCAAACAGATAAATACATCAGTCGTCAGATCAAGAAAAACAAGCAATGATAAACAGTACGCTACAAAACAAAACGACTCACGGATATAGCTCCTGGCGGCCTCCCGTTCACCCATGAGAAGATGGGGGTTCACGGGGTTCTTCCCAAAGAGGGCAAACAACACATCCGCTATTTTCTTATCTACAGGGGACATCCCTTTGTACGTCACCTTAATAAAAGAATTAGACCCCGCCCCAAAACTCCAATAAGTTGGGATGAGGCGCTCCCCCTCTAACGATAACCAAAAGGGATGGCGACCTTTAGCAGGGCGAACTTTAAAGAATTTGTCCTTGAACCCATGGTAAGAGTCCTCGAACAGACCAAATATCCTCCGACCTTGGGCAGACCGGAAAGAAAGGAACCCTTTTCTCGCCTTCCCTTGTTTGGAGGGGTTAGTGAGGTTGAAGAAAAAGAGGAAGACATCCACTGATGCCGGCAGCTCGAGATATTCACAGACCATCTCGAAACAGTGGATAGAAGCCCAGCTGTTCGGATGGAGCTGCGACGGCGACACGGATATCCGACCAAGGAGAGACATCTGAAAGTAAGAGAAGGGTAGGCGAACGCTGACTTGGGTGAACATGGCCTTGTAAAACCAGATCCAGTCGGCAACCCGGGAAGAACGGAGGTTGATCTCGTACAACCGCTCGTCGGGGGCAGGAACGAAGGTCTCATAGTTAGTCTCTTCGTCCGTCCCCCCACATAAGTACCTGGCTTGCCGGAATTCCGTCAGCTCTTCCAGATCCATCTGGTTAGGCGAGTCCTTTATGTCCGAGATCACCCAAGCGTAAGGGTCGTAATTTGCGGCAGAAGTAGAAGTCCGAGCGACAACACGAGGCATACCTACAGCGGGGTACCACTCCGTTAGACTATGAGATCGGGAGCCTGGAAAACGCCCAGAAACTATGTTCATCCTACTCAACAAAAGCCTCAACAAGGCTTTAATAATGGTGGAAGATACAGGTTTAACAATAGTAAACCTTTTCCATCATCCACTCAGCAACAGACAGAGAACTCTGGACAAAATACCTCTAATTTAGCAAACTTAGTCTCTGATCTGTCCAAGGCCACTGTAAGTTTCATGAATGAAACAAGGTCCTCCATTAGAAATTTGGAGGCACAAGTGGGCCAGCTGAGTAAAAAGATCATTGAAATCCCTCCTAGTACTCTCCCAAGCAATACAGAAGAAAATCCAAAAGGAGAGTGCAAGGCCATTGAATTGATCACCATGGCCGAACCTGTAAAGGAAGGAAAGGACGTGAATCCCAAGGAGGAAGACCTCCTAGGACGTCCAGTGATCAATAAGGAGCTTCCCTTTGAGGAACCAAAGGAATCTGAGACTCATCAGCTCTGCACATCTGTGAGGCTCCATGAGAGCCCACTGTCAAGCTATTGACATTAAAGAAACGCTTGTTGGGAGGCAACCCAATGTTTATTTATCTAATTTTCATTGTTTTTCATGTTTTATTAGGTTTATGATCATGTGGAGTCACAAAATAAATATAAAAATTGAGAACAGAATCAAAAACAGCAGAAGAAAAATCACACCCTGGAGGAAGACCTTACTGGCGTTTAAACGCCAATAAGAAGCATTTGGCTGGCGTTCAACGCCATAACAGAGCATGGTTCTGGCGCTGAACGCCCAAAATGGGCAGCATCTGGGCGTTTGAACGCCAGAATTGCACCCTGGAGAAGAGCTGGCGCTGAACGCCCAGAACAAGCATGGTTCTGGCGTTCAACGCCAGAAATGGACAACAAATGGGCATTCAACGCCCAAAACAAGCACCAATCTGGCGCTGAACGCCTAGAGTTGTGTGCAAGGGCATTTTGCATGCCCAATTTGGTGCAAGGTTGTAAATCCTTGAACACCTCAGGATCTGTGGACCCCACAGGATCACCTCAGGATCTGTGGACCCCACAGGATCCCCATCTACCTCCACTCACTTCTTCTCACCCCTCTTTCACACAATCCCATAAACACTCTTCCCCAAAACTTTTCACCAATCACCTCAATCTCTCTTCCCTATCACCACTTCACCACTCACATCCATCCACTCTTCCCGATAAACCTACCTCATAAACTCCACATACCTTCAAAATTCAAAATCAATTTCCCACCCAAACCACCCCATATGGCCGAAACTTACCCACCCTTCCTTCCCTATATATAGCCCTCCATTCCTCCTCATTTTCACACAACACAACCCTCTCTTTCCCATAAACCCCACCTACCTTCAAAATTCAAAATCAATTTCCCACCCAAACCACCCCATATGGCCGAAACTTACCCACCCTTCCTTCCCTATATATAGCCCTCCATTCCTCCTCATTTTCACACAACACAACCCTCTTTGCTCTTCTTGGCCGAAACACACATTCCCCCTCCTCTCCATATTTTCTTCTTCTTCTTCATCTATTCTTTCTTCTCTTGCTCGAGGGCGAGCAATATTCTAAGTTTGGTGTGGTAAAAGCATAATCTTTTTGTTTTTCCATTACCATTGATGGCACCTAAGACCGGAGAATCCTCTAGAAAAGGGACAGGGAAGACAAAAGCTTCCACCTCCGAGTCATGGGAGATGGAAAGATTCATCTCCAAAATCCATCAAGACCACTTCTATGATGTTGTGGCCAAGAAGAAGGTGATCCCCGAGGTCCCTTTCAAGCTCAAGAAGAATGAGTATCCAGAGATCCGACATGAAATCCAAAGAAGAGGTTGGGAAGTTCTAACAAAACCCATCTGACAAGTCGGCATCCTAATGGTTCAAGAGTTCTATGCCAATGCATGGATCACTAGGAACCATGATCAAAGTAAGAACCCGAACCCAAAGAATTATCTCACCATGGTTCGGGGGAAATAGTTAGATTTTAGTCCAAAAAACGTGAGGTTGGCGTTTAACTTGCCCATGCTGCAAGGAGATGCACGCCCCTACACTAGAAGGATCAACTTTAATCAAAGGTTGGACCAAGTCCTCATGGACATATGTCTTTTGAAGTTGTTGTTTAAGAATGTTAAATATGTTGGCTCTTGAAAGAATGATGACAAGGAGACATATTATTTGATAATCTGAAAAATCATAAAAATGATTCTTGAAGCAAGAAAAAGCAGCAAAGAATAAAGCTTGCAGAAGAAAAAAAAAAAAGAAAGAAAAAGAAAAAGCAAGCAGAAAAAGCCAAAAGCTCTTAAAACCAAGAGGCAAGAGCAAAAAGCCAATAACCCTTAAAACCAAAAGGCAAGGGCAATAAAAAGGATCCCAAGGCTTTGAGCATCAGTGGATAGGAGGGCCTAAAGGAATAAAATCCTGGTCTAAGCGGCTAAACCAAGCTGTCCCTAACCATGTGCTTGTGGCGTGAAGGTGTCAAGTGAAAACTTGAGACTGAGCGGTTAAAGTCAAGGTCCAAAGCAAAAAAA
>NC_029790.2:101812282-101814587 GCF_000816755.2 Arachis ipaensis | reverse complement strand
TTATAAGTCCCGCTCATTTAATTGGAGCTATGTTTCATTGATAGTTTGGCATTTATAGTATATTCTCTTCTTTTTATCCTATTTGATTTTCAGTTTCTTGGGGACAAGCAACAATTTAAGTTTGGTGTTGTGATGAGCGGATAATTTATACGCTTTTTGGCATTGTTTTCAGTATGTTTTTAGTAGAATCTAGTTACTTTTAGGGATGTTTTTATTAGTTTTTATGTTAAATTCACATTTCTGGAATTTACTATGAGTTTGTGTGTTTTTCTGTGATTTCAGGTATTTTCTGGCTGAAATTGAGGGACTTGAGCAAAAATCAGATTCAGAGGTTGAAGAAGGACTGCTGATGCTGTTGGATTCTGATCTCTCTGCACTCAAAATGGATTTTCTGGAGCTACAAAACTCAAAATGGCGTGATTTCAATTGCGTTGGAAAGTAGACATCCAGGGCTTTTCAGCAATATATAATAGTCCATACTTTGCCCAAGTTTAGATGACGCAAACTGGCATTTAACGCCAGCTCTCTGCCCAATTCTGGCGTCCAGCGCCAGAAACAAGTTGCAAAGTGGAGTTCAACGCCCAAAATGGCACAAAAGCTGGCGTTCAACTCCAAGATTGACCTCTACATGTGTATACTTCAAGCTCAGCCCAAGCACATACCAAGTGGGCCCCGGAAGTGGATTTATGCATCAATTACTTACTTCTGTAAACCCTAGTAACTAGTTTAGTATAAATAGGACTTTTTACTATTGTATTAGACATCCTGGATTGTATTTTTGATCCTGTGATCACGTTTTGGGGGCTGGCCATTCGGCCATGTCTGGACCTTTCACTTATGTATTTTCATACGGTAGAGTTTCTACACTCCATAGATTAAGGTGTGGAGCTCTGCTGTTCCTCAAAGATTAATGCAAAGTACTACTGTTTTTCTATTCAATTCAACTTATTCTGCTTCTAAGATATTCATTCGCACTTCAACATGAATGTGATGAACGTGACAATCATCATCATTCCCCATGAACGTGTGCCTGATAACCACTTCCGTTCTACCTTCGATTGAATGACTATCTCTTGGATCTCTTAATCAGAATCTTCGTGGTGTAAGCTAGATTGATGGCGGCATTCATGAGAATCCGGAAGGTCTAAACCTTGTCTGTGGTATTCTGAGTAGGATTCTGGGATTGAATGACTGTGACGAGTTTCAAACTCGCGATTGCTGGGCGTAGTGACAAACGCAAAAGGAGGGTGAATCCTATTCCAGCATGATCGGAAACCTCAGATGATTAGCCGTGCTGTGACAGAGCATTTGGACCATTTTCACAAGAGGAGGGGATGTAACCATTGACAACGGTAATGCCCTTGCATAAAGCCAGCCATGGAAAGGAGTAAGACTGATTGGATGAAGACAGCGGGAAAGCAGAGATTCGGAGGAACGAAAGCATCTCTACACGCTTATCTGAAATTCTCACCAATGAATTACATAAGTGTTTCTATCCTTAGTTTATTATTTATTTTCGAAAACTCCATAACCATTTTATATCCGCCTGACTGAGATTTACAAGGTGACCATAGCTTGCTTCATACCAACAATCTCCGTGGGATCGACCCTTACTCACGTAAGGTTTATTACTTGGACGACCCAGTACACTTGCTGGTTAGTTGTATCGAAGTTGTGACAAATTATGAATTGAGATAAGAGCACCAAGTTTTTTTGGAGCCATTACCAAAGATCACAATTTCGTGCACCAAGCGCAAAAGACTGGGGGCAAAATAGTCTTTGCGTACGGGGATTCCCAACCCATTATGAGCATTCAATGCTCAGCACGGAGAACGAAGCGCTGAACGGTTACCTCAGTAACCAAAAGACACGCGCGCAGGGGGCACGTTCCCCCCACGGGCGGCCGATCTGGCGACGACGTATGAAGAAAGAGAGAACGCGCCACCAATAGTCCTCACGGCTACCACTGGCGCGTGGGGCACTGTTACGGCCTGGCCCAAACCTTCTGCTCGACTTACCGAACATAATCCAAATACATGTCCTCAGATTTGTGATAAACATCAATATGGGAGTTGACAAATCGATTGTTTTGTCATTGTAAAACAAAAAGAAAATATTTATTGACAAATCGGCATTGCCAATTTGCGTTATTAATAAAAATTAATTTTTTATACAATATGGCACTCACAAATTATATTTAGTCAAATAAAAAATTATTTTTTTATAATACAGCATTACCATTTTGTATTTTTTTTTAAATTAAAAAATTTGATAAATCACAACTTAATATTAGAATTGTATGTGT
>NC_029790.2:101809888-101812149 GCF_000816755.2 Arachis ipaensis | reverse complement strand
TGAAGACTAATAACCAAATATCAAAGAATAAAATTAATAATTGAAAAAATAAAAGTTTGTGGAGTAATTTTAGAGTTTCACTGATAAATTTAAGAGTAAAGTATCGTTTTTGTCTCTAACGTTTGGGTAAATCTTATTTGTGTTCCTAACGTTTAAATCGTCCTATTTGTATCCTTAACATTTATAAAAATGATTCAATGTTATCCTACTATCAATTATACTAACAAATCAGATTATATTTTTCAATTATTCTCACTTGGATGTATTCATTCTCAATTAGTCAATTAGGTCTCACTTGGATGTGTTCGATTTTAATATTATACCCACTATTTCTGTTTAGATTCAATTATGTCCCTAAAAAAGTGAATTATGTAAATGTTGTAGGAATTAGTTTCAACATTTGATGAGTTATTTTTCGGAGTAGATCATCGATTCTATCCCAGACATTTGTATTCTAACTTCAAGAAGAGATTTTCAAAACTCAAACTAAAGCACTCATGATGTGTAATTGACGGCAGGATAACATTGAATCACTTTTACAAACGTTAGAGATATAAATAGAACGATTTAAACGTTAGGAACACAAATAAGATTTACCCCAAACATTAGGGACAAAAACGAAATTTACTCTAAATTTAATCGTTCAACATTATATATAAAAAACTAATCTTTTAGCCATCCCACATGCAAAGGACGCTCCCTTGCACGCATAGGCAAACAAGAAGCAACGGCTAGTTAGGGAAGGGAATGCAACATCCCAACGGTCATCACCACCACCTGCAGGGGAATTATTCCAATGCAAAATCCCTCTCATTTTGGATTTTTTATTTAAATAATTACTTTATTTATTGAAATAAATAATTATAAAAATTATTATAAAAATATATTTTTTACCACAACAATGCATGTTAGGGAATTAAGATGGTTCCAGCAAAAAATCAGCTAAATATCTTTGAGTAAATTCAAAACTTCTATGTAGATGGTGTTTATGTTAGACATTAGGATGTTTCTTTTCTTTGTAAATTGGATGGTTCAGAATTTATTTTTTGATTTATCATGTTTTAGGCATTTGGAGAGGGAAGGAGGATGAAGAGACGGAAGCTAATTGAATCAATTTTCGTGATTCACGTTGCAATGATACTAAACGTATCTCTTCCTAATTTAAAGGTGGTAAAATATTTAATAACCAATATTTTAAATCATAAATAAATAAAACTAATTACTAATTTATAATTAATTAAATTATTCTATTTTTGACTGATTTGGAGTTTGTTCTGTATACTTTTTCTTTTTAATCTTATCTCATTTATAATATAAATGAGATCATTATAAACATATCTCATTTACATCGTAATATTTTTATTTTCTCTTAGAAGTTAAAACAATAATATCAAAGGAACAGTAAAAACTCAGTCAAAACCCTTTAAATTTATCTTTATGATCATTACCAAAAATTAAAATACTTCAATTCTTCAGTCGTTTAATGTTATTGAATATTTCTAATTTTAGATCTTTAGAAGGTATCCTTATTAGTTTACCAACAGCAACACGGCAACACCTTAGTCTATTACACTAATGCCATTTAGACAATAATGACCTCTTAAGTAATCTTATTTATAATTATATATGTATCTATTATTCACGTATATCTTTATGATTTATTTGTTATTCATTGGCATCATCTTTTAATTTTCTTGGTATTTATATAAGATTTCAAAATTAGTGAACAGTTGAGTTAAACAAATTTTTTCTAATATTTCAATTAAAAATAAGAGAAATAATAAAAATACTTCATTAATACAAAAAATAATCACTAAATTATCTACTATATATTTGTATATGTTACTTTATATACTTTTTCAACAAAGCAATCAATTACTAAAATAACTTGAAATAGTAAAATAATCAAATTTTTTATAGTAACATATTCAAAATTTTTATGAACAAATATATAATTTTATAGGTGAATTCTATGATGTAGAAATAATTTTTTTCTACACATGAAGAAATGAACGTGGCATAGGTTTAAGAGTGACACATATATCTTACTATTATTATTTTGTTCAGATGTGACAAGACAAATGTATCAAAGTTCAAATTTTGTCCTTTTTTTTTAATTAAATATTAATACTAATAAAATTTTAATTACAGATATATTTTTGTTGTATTGGAAAAAAAAATTGGGCCAAAGAAAAACAATAATTTTTGAACTGTAATGGATTACTATTAACTATTAATATTTTATTGTGTTTACTTTATCA
>NC_029790.2:101808277-101809873 GCF_000816755.2 Arachis ipaensis | reverse complement strand
ATTTGTTTTTTAATTTTTTTTCCTCATCTTTTTAAATTTAACTTTGTTGTTATATTTATAATTTTAAATAAATTATCATTCATACTATAAATCAAAATATTATAAATTAATTTAAAAAGTAAATAATTCATTGACTAAAGAATTTTTTTAACTAATTCATAACTCAAATGACAAATTTTTTTTAAAGGTATTCTCACAAAAAAAAATTAACACTTGTTAATTTTTTATACAAAATGTAAGAAAAATTTAATATTATTGACAAATTTTTTTTAAAGGTACTCTCACAAAATAAAAATAACACTTGTTAATTTCTTATACAAAATATAAGAAAAATTTAGTATTATACACAATAATTTAGAGACTAAATTTTGAATTTAAATATTTATTTTTTAATATTTATTGTTTGTAGTATTTAATATTATTTATGCATACTTAAATATTTAATAAAAACTAATTAATTTTATTGATAAAGTAAACGCAATAAAATATATATCTTTAATAGTAATCCATTACAATTCAAAAATTATTGTTTTTCTTTGGCCCAATTTTTTTGTCCAATACAACAAAAATATATCTGTAATTAAAGTTTTATTAGTATTAATATTTAATTAAAAAAAGGACAAAATCTGAAATTTGATGCATTTGTCTTATTACATATGAATAAAGTAATAATAGCAAAAGATAGGTGTCACTCCTAAACTTATGCCACGTTCATTTCTTCATGTGTAGAAAAAAATTATTTCTACATCATAGAATTCACCAATTTTATATGGTGGTTGATTGATGATTGATTTATTGTGTTTATATAATATTAGTGACTCAACAAGTATTATTATAACTCAGTTGCTTTTAGATTTAATATTGATGGCTTAACCGTATAAATATTTCAAATATACTAACAAATTACATGTTATTATGTCAAGAAAATTACAATTGGTAAACCTCATTATTTGAGTTATCCAAAAGTTAAAAGAAAATAAATTAATTAGTTAATTGTATAAAATGTTTGACACTGCTAATTTGATCTAAAAATCAAAACCTAAACTAATCCTAAAAATAATAACATTTGACATTATTGATTTACTTTTACCTCAACATAACTTGCTTAAATTAAAGAGATTTTTTCTAAAGAATGTAAATTAAAAAAGTTACTAAATATACTATAAGAACCAAAATTTTCTATTTCACTTTCATAATTAATTAATTAATGAATACATTTAAGATACTTCATACTAAATCCTAAAATTAATTACTAAACCATCCTGAGTAAAAGCTACAACGGACTGCTATATTGTTTCATTTCAAATTACTGCACCGTTAAATCAAATAATCAAACCCATAGGGTACATAACTAACAACTACAATAATTCTAAACGAAAGGTGAGGTTCACGCACACGTATAGCGCGTGGGAACTCTTCTGCTAGGAGGTAGACATTTGGAATCCAACGTCTATAAATCTGAAAGATTTGTGCAACGAACACGTCATTTCATGTCCATAAGTTTCGAACCTAATTTTCTGATTAATCAATTAATCGAATATTAATTAATTTAACTAACGAATCCATATTTTAAGGGTTTAGCCGTTGGGGCATAGG
>NC_029790.2:101791849-101808269 GCF_000816755.2 Arachis ipaensis | reverse complement strand
CTTTTAATTAATGGCGTCTTCATTTTAATTCCTACCTTACGAAATAAATATTTTAAACTTTCTTTGGTGTCCTCAAAGTTCCACCAATCAATCAATCATTCATTCATTCCAAGGAGGGATCTCTATTTCCTTTTTCTCTCTTCTCTCACTCCTCTCTCTCTCTCTCGCTCTCTCTCTCTCTCCGTGCACCCTAAAGCCTAAAGCTTCTGCTTTGTGATTGTGAAGGTGAATTCCTCATCTGTGTCTTGCACTTCATGGTCTTGCTTTTGTGCGTTTCGCATTTTGTGTAGAACTTCTTCACCAAATTTGTTCCTTTTCATCAAATTTTGCGTTGATGATACCCTAGATTCCAATACCGTGCACTGTGAATGATGCTTTTCCTATATCACAAGGTCTTCTATTTTTCAACAATAAAAAAGTAAAAGTTGTGTTATTTCTTTAATGTTAGATTAGGGAAATTGAGATTCTGGGGTTTTTATTTCCCCCGTTAGGGTTTTGCCCCGCTGATCGGGGTCCCTTTTTGTTTCAAAGATAGTTTTTTTTTTTTATTGTTCGGGGGAAAAGTGATTGTCTATTGTTCAGTGTATATTTAGGGTCTTTAGTTTTGGCAGATGCGATTAATTTTGGAATGATATGCTCTATGTGAGTTGCTTGCTTTCTTAGTTCTGTCATTCTGTGTATATTAATAGATGAGCGTTTTTCTTTCTTGGGTTGCTTTTTCTGTTTAGCTTCTAGTTCTTAATCATGTTGGGTGCTCAAATTTTATAACTTTTATGTTCTTGATGTGTGGTAGTGTCTGCAAAGGGGAACTAACGGTAAAGGGTGTGGGGGGCTTAGAGAAACGCGTCAAATAAAGTTTGGTCTTTTGTGGTGCAAAATGTGTTTGGGTGGCATATGCCATTCCAGTTTTGAGTTAAGTTGGTTTTTCTCTTAAGAAATTGGTTTTGGTTATTTATTTGAGATTGTTGATTCACTTGAATCTTGAAGTGAGTGGTGTGTTTACATCCACAGATCTTTCTACTGCAGATTCAAGCATAGTTTCTCGATTGAGTTTGTGCAATCATAAGTTGTGAAAATGATCCAAGGCTCTGTGCTTACAACTTATAGTTACAGAACTTGTCTCATTAATATATGATTCTTTGCTGTACTTTATTTGGTTCTTGCTTAATATGATGTGCCAAGACTTTGTTATCTGTCCGTTGGGAACTTAAAATTAACTCATCTCAACTATCCCATTCTTAGCTTGGAAAAAGACAACTATGTTGGAGTTGATCAAAATCTTTATACTAATGGGTTCATCCTCCATTCTATTGGACAGTTATAGAAAAGAAGACATTTATTGTTATGACATCTTTTAGTGGTTTCTTTTATTTAAAGAATTTTGTTATCGGCTTTATGGTGGATTGGAAGTGAAAGAAAAGAAACTCTTAGGTTGGTGTAGCTAAGTAGCGCATTCAGATGTTAAATTGTTGTTTTATGCTGTATGCTGGTTTATGCAAAAAAATTGTAACTTTTACCTAACCAGAGTTTTTTTTTCTCGTTTTTTTCCCTCTCATTTCCAGGAGCTTATGCTTTGTTTTGATAGCATCCTCTACTGTGTGAGCAACAAATTTGAGAATTAATTGTTTGAGAAGGGTCATTACTACTCAGTGATAATAATAAAATACTGTCAGTTGTTCTGCACTGATGGTAAGTGTTTCTTTTACTTATGTGTCTACTTCCATGTCGATATTGCAAATGTATCATTTGCCAATGTATGTGAACAGATTTAGCATTGTTGTTTAACTATTTTTTTGGTGTTTAATATTCTTACATTGTTGCATGGTACTTTTTGTTGTAGGCAACTAACGAGAATCTTCCCCCAAATGTAATAAAGCAACTTGCCAAAGAGCTCAAAAATCTTGATGAATCCCCGCCAGAAGGGATTAAGGTTGTGGTAAATGATGATGATTTTTCAATCATTTATGCCGATATTGATGGTCCAGGCAAGTAACATTATGTACCTAGTGTCTAATTTTTGGTTGATCTTTGTGCAAAGAGCTCAAGCTAAATCAGACTCTTGCATTCTTGCAGCTGGAACTCCCTATGAGAATGGAGTTTTCCGCATGAAGTTGTTACTGTCCCATGATTTTCCGCATTCTCCACCTAAAGGTGTGTTTAGACCTTCTAGTTACATTGCAATGAGACTTGTGTTCTTATAACTGAACTTTGTTTCCATTTGTCTTAAGAAAAGTAATTTTTTCCTTGAACATCTTTAAGGAGTTAATTTGTGTTTAGAGTTATTATTAACAAAATATTTCACTGATTTACAAGTATGCATTGCTACATCAACAATTTTTTTTAGTTTAACTATCCATTATCTCAAAAGTCGTGCAACTGCAAACATTTTATTGAATGACATGTTTACATTGTAATTACTCTAGAGTCATGCTATACTTTGTTGCTTTACTTGCCATGAAATAATCACATACACTCTGGTGTCTATTTGTGTAACTGTTAAACTTGACTTGAATTTGATGTCATAGGTTACTTCATGACCAAGATTTTTCATCCAAATATTGCAACCAATGGAGAGATTTGTGTGAACACGCTTAAAAAAGATTGGAACCCGAGCCTTGGGTTACGCCATGTTCTTATTGTAAGTGTTAATGTGTTATGCCTGTCCTTCGTGATAAAAATCCATTTAACTATTTTGACATATCTGTTTATAGGTTGTTAAATCAGGATGGCTATTAAGATATTCTTATTTGTTAATGCTGATTCCTATAATGAATGATAGGTTGTTAGATGTCTATTGATTGAACCCTTTCCAGAATCAGCTCTAAATGAGCAGGCTGGCAAGCTGCTGCTTGAAAATTATGAGGAATATGCTAGACTTGCCAGGTAAGTTAAGCCTAGCCATTAGTGCTATTTACACTGGTTTATTTTGTTTTCTGGGCCTTCTGAAATTTAATGCGAAAGGCTTTACATTCTTCTGGAATACCAGACCCTTTATCTTTTGTAATTTGAGGGTAACTGGTGTCCGCAACCCATGTGAATTTGCTTTGGCAAAGACTCGGGCTTGGCTTTAAAATTGTTTGAAAAATATCAACCTGGAAAAAAATTCAAACATTTGTGGCACAACTTTCCATAAAAGAAAACGGAGGTTTGGTGGCAGAAACACCAATCTAAACATTCTATGAGCTTCATGACTTGGTTAAAGCCATGCTTATTTATGTCTATTTGACTCGTTTAGTTATTTCATACAAGATTTGTTTGACATAACATGTTAAAATGTCCCTCTTATGCATGTTCCACTTGTGGTTTTATATTTAGGCTTTACACTGGAATTCATGCAAAAGCAAAACCCAAATTTAAAAGTGGAGCTATTTCTGAATCGACAACCGCCCTAAATGTTGATCAAACAAACACCTCAGTGCCTAACGCTGAAATAAAAACCGCTCCATCAAGTGCAGCCCTGCCATTGCAGTCTTTATCCTCCTCAACCACCACGACAAGAGGAAACAGTCAAGAACAGGCAGCAGTTGTGGTGACTGAGACTACTGTCAATGGTTCTGCCGCCACCGGTAAGGCAGTTTCTTCTGCTTCAGCACCACTAAAGAGGGAAGGTGGAGTGGCAAAAGCTCAGGCAGACAAGAAGAAGATAGATGCCAGAAAGAAGAGTTTGAAAAGATTGTAATGTTGTTCAATAATTGAACTTTTCTTTGTGGCTTAGTTATTCTATTTGATAGTGAAAAGAAAAGGGTAAAATGGATTTGAGTTAATTTACATTGAAATTTTTAATGGATGGAAGTTGAACTGTTGTCTGTCTTGGATTATCCTGAACAGCACACACTTTCTCTATTTTCTTGTAGTTACGCCATTTTTTTAAAACCTTTTTCTTAATTCTTCACCATTTTTTCCAACTATTATGTCTATAATAAAGCCTATTGAATATGAACATATAAGCTGAATCTGAATTTTAAAATGAGTACTAGATGCATTCCTTTTAGATTTGCTCATGTAAGAGATATTTAACTTAGTGGTGTAGATTGAATAGAAATTATTGATTTGTTGGGTGTTAAGATAATATATATCATTGGACTATTTTGGTGCTTTGTGCAGAGTTTTCTTCGGTGTTTGATAGAATTTATTGTCTTGCAAGATTAGCGTGGTCTCCACGCTTGTCACCGTTCATTTAGCTCTCCAACCTGCAAATACGAGGAATGAATTTTCTCATTTTTTTAATCAAGGATATTAAAGTATAATATTGAACTATTTAATAATGTTTTCTCATATTCTTTTTAATTTTATTTATAAAATATACGGTGAAGGATCGTATTTTATCCCTTTAAACGAGAAAAAAAGACTGATAGATCCAATTCTGCAAACGGAACATGAACCAACATCAAGTTAGATGATTGAATTAAATTGATACCTTTGAAGCTTTATTATAGTATCAGGCTATTAGCTCCCCTTTTGGGAGGATATTATTCTTAGAGTTTGTTTTTTCTTTTTGTCGGTTAGACTAAAGTTTTCATTGCACCGCCACAATAAAATGTTTATATATAATTATTGACTCACTCGAGTAAGGCAAGCATCTATCTTCCTTAATGGTTAACATGCAGGACGACAATAAAAATTCTTGCTGTTTAACAGGAACCGGCGAGATTATCAACTTTGGTCGATTATTTTTAAATGAAACATAAAACCAAAAGAAGAATTTCTAAGACCCAAATTTGGATGATCCATTCTCCATCAACTAGCCATGATTCATGCAATGCTACTGAATCATGGCTATGGGATACCTGATTCTCTGTATTTGGTGACAACAATATCCTCAATCCCAAACATAAATGGAACATATTCATAGTCATGTGAGATTTGACCTTGATCAGCATTAAAGATTGCATTCACAAAGGAGCATAGTTCCATAGAGACACCAAAACTGAGGAGTGGTCTAAAGCGACTTGAAAATAAACATTAAAACGTGGGATACAGTCACAAAACAAACTACAAATACATCAATTCCATCACAACCATTAGCAGCACATTTACCACAAAAATGTCATAAATTGCTGAACTCAGAACCAACCAAATAAAAATGAAGAAACAAGACATTGAGCTAGGAGCCTAGGATTTGGTGTACTGTTATACAAGTCAACCTTGTCCTAAATCTTTCTTTTTGCCTTTTCTTTTTTTCTTTTTAAATAACCATATTTCATTCAGTTTGTGGTGGAAGAGTTTGTGATTACTTAGCCATCATCACCTTAACAAACTCTTCATAGTTTATTTGGCCGTCACCATCAACATCAGCCTCGCGGATCATCTCATCGACTTCTTCATCAGTGAGCTTCTCACCAAGGTTGGTCATCACGTGGCGGAGCTCAGCAGCAGAAATGAACCCGTTTTGATCCTTGTCAAAGACGCGGAATGCCTCCTTCAGCTCCTCCTCAGAATCAGTGTCCTTCATCTTCCTGGCCATAAGGTTTAGAAACTCGGGGAAGTCAATGGTGCCGTTGCCATCGGCATCTACTTCATTGATCATGTCTTGGAGCTCTGCCTCGGTTGGGTTCTGTCCTAGTGACCGCATAACAGTTCCAAGCTCCTTGGTCGTGATGCAACCTGTAACACCATGTTCAAATCAAACAAGAATGTCCCAGTCATGCTAACAATCTACAGTTGAAAACACAACTTATAGCATATTTGGTTGTCTGTTTAAAATTCTCGGAACCATGATTCGAATAAAAGCATCAATTCCAGATGAAAATCTGAACATGGGCCAACTTGTCCATCCAATGAACATGCTTTGGGTCAGCAATTTTTTCATTCTACATATTGCCATATTACCATATAGTTCAAGATTTGGTACACTTTCTTTCATATTGTAGCACTCCAAATCAAAATTCAGCACATGATCACTAAGTAATTCACCATTAGAGGTAGGGCTTTTACCCAATAACTTATGTTTGAGAAAGAAAGTCCATATTACTTTATAACATGATACCGGGAGCTATTATGACAAAGAGATCTTGAATTTGATCCTTGCTGCTTCCATTCTTTCAAAAAATAATTAAATCTTATCACAAGGAACAATATAAATAACCTATGTATTGTCCATGATTTCGTTCAAACTACCCGAAAAATTGCTCATCCCTAACTCGCTCACAGTGGCTTATATTATCAAATTATTTAGTTCTAAGAATAGCTTTTCATACTCGAATTTCCCAAACAGATGCCCTAGAATGTAATTTCCAGGTGGGTTGGGCTGAGACATCAACAAATCGCATACTCCAAACATGAATCATAACTTGAAATTCTCTTTCAATTGCTATCATACTATGTTCTAATTATAAATAAATCTTTATAAATTGATCAATACACTAACAAACGTAAAATTAGGAAAGGCACATCCACAGAAAAGAAAATCAAAGTTGAAGAAGAGATCTAAGGAATAAATTAACGATAGATCTAAGAATAAGAGAGAAGGGGAAGAGAGAAGGAACCATCGCCGTCCTTATCGAACAAGCTGAAGGCTTCCTTGAATTCAGAGATCTGTTCATCGGTGAGTTGATCTGCCATTGTGAGTTTCTCTCGTTTCTTTTTTCTTTCTTTTCTTTGGAGTTGATGATTTTTTTTTCTGTGTTTGTTTTCTTTCTTTGTTGTTTGTCCGAATCCTCCCTTCTTAATATGTCGATGCCATTAATCAACACTGATTCCACTCTTAATCTTTACCATAAATAAATAAATTTGACTTGTTTGTTTATTTGACCATTCAAACGTCGTCTGGATTTCTCACAAAATAATACTTGTAGTAAATCAAATCTTTAACCTATGAATTCACCATATGTTCCCTTCTTAAGTTAAATATTTCAGCCTCAAACAATTTTTAATTGTCTAGTGTAACTCTATTTACGTACACCTTTCAGAAGGAAAAAAAAAAAAAATTAATCCTTAAATTTGGCACGCATTTTATCATTATTAGAAAATAAAATTACATTACAATATTATTCGCATAAATAATCCTTAAATGAATTATTTATACATATTTCGTTAGACAACAATATCAAAATTAAGTTAAACTACTAAAAATGCATTTAAATTATTTTAGAGCCAACAAAATATTTTTAAATTTTATTATTGACAAAATATATTTAAATTATCAAAAAACATAATAAAAATACACACCCGTAATAAATCAAGACGTTCTACATCAACGTAAAAAACTGTTATGGTAAATAAAATTTTTTATGTGACAAGTGAGACTTTTGCATTATCAAGTGAGTCATGCTGTATCTTTAAGTTAATAGAATAGATTTTTTTATAGAAGAATATTTTTGATACATTCTTTGATTATTTGAAGATATTTATCAATAACAAAATTTTAAAATATTTTTTTCCGTACTAAAAAAATTCGAATACATTTTTAGTAGTTTACCTCAAAATTATCACCAACTTTAGAACAAATTAAAGAATGTGATAAAATTAAAATAATCTCAAATCAATTATATCATGTGGAATAATATATAGTTTCAAAGGGGTGCGAATTGCACCAGGAAAAAAAAATATGTAACCATTCTTCTTTTAAAAAAGGAAAAATGAATACACCTCTAATTATTCTTGAAGAAGTAAATTTAATCAAATATTTTTCACATAATCGTACATACTTATAAAATATATTAAAACTAAATCAATTTCCTAATAATTTATTTAGATAAATTGTAAATTCTAAATAATAAAAGATATTTTATAGATTTTGAAAAATTAGGTAATAACACCACGCATGAATAACGTCTATCACGGTCTCTATTACATCACCATCTTCTTCCCAGCATTGAGCGCTTGTTGGCACTAATCTACTGCGCCGACGATCTCAACACCATAACCACTGCGTCGTTGCCTCCTCGGTGCTCCGCCGTTCGTGCTACCATTAGCGTTGTCGTTCGTGAGCGTGGTGCGAGTGTTGTTCATTGTCCGATCACGTCGCCGTTCCGCCGCAAAGGCCATCATGCCGAGCTGTTGTACACAAAGAAGCTGCCGTCACAGTGCAAGGTTTCCGGTAGAGAGTATTGTCCATGGAACATTCAATTTCGGAAGGAGGATTGAATAGCATATTGTTTGATGTGGGTGATAATAATTCAACGGAAGGTAATGAACATTTGAGTGTGAGTGATGTTGCTATTCAACAGGGGCCAATGTACGTTGGGGGAGAGGGTGGCTGTTTTGGGTTTATTTTTTTTTTATTTTTTTTGTATTCAAGTGGATTATATGACAATATGTTATGTGAATGTTTCTTATGTATGCTAACTGGATGTTTTTTTTTCAATTATTTGGATGTTTCTGATATGGTATTGTTGTTAACTGAGAGATTAATGAAGAAGTTTTTCTTTTCTTGAATATATTACCTATTTTGTTCATTACGCAGTTGGATTTTTTCTTTGTTCTTGTTAATTAATAACTTTTTTTCTATTAAAGTGAGTTAAACTCTTTTCAACTAATGTATTTTTTTGTTTTAATTTAGTTAACGTATGTTTATATTCTGGTATAAGTGGATATCTCTTGGTATAAATCTTTGAATAACTATTTTCTCAACTTCCATATGTGTTTGTACTGTTTTTTATTTTTTTTTACGAAGTAGATTGTTATATATTAATAATCGTAAGTTGATAAAGGTTTTTTTGGGTGTGCTTGATTGAAGGTCAACGAAGTTACGGATGTGATTTTGCTGAAAAATGATGAGTTGGAATTGAGTCATGAGGCTTGAATTCTACTTTGTTGTTGTTAATACTAGATAATGAGTGATTTTAGGCTAGTTTTAATTGGTAGTGCCATTAAATCTTTGGTTTTGTCAATTAGTTTACAGTTGATGAATCATAGTGGGATCAGTAAAGACGAAATCCTAAGCATAGAAATGTGTTTTGATTCGTTGCCTCTGACACATAAGTTTTATGCAAATTATGCAAAGAAAATTGGGTTCATAACTAAAGTCAGGAACACAAATTTTGAGAAGACGAGGAAGGATTTCAAGATACCCATTAATCAATCACTTCATTGCAATCGAGAAGGTTATCAGGAGTCTCGGGTGAAAGCAGCATCTTGGATAAATAGAATAATAGCCACGAGATGCAGAGTAAGGATATATGTCATGGTGGATAGGGAGAAGGAAAGTTGGATGGTGTCGAGATTAGAATTGAGGCATTCCCACCATTGTTCTGCTAAGAAATTGGTCCACTATTATAAGTACAGGGAGTTGACCATGTATGCTAAGTGTGTGATTTCGGATAACGACGTGACTGTCATAAGACCCAACAAGACATACCTTGCACTGGCTAATGAGGCTGGTGGGTCTTCGAACTTGAGTATTTTAGAAAAGGATGCCAGGAATTACATCACAAGCAACTGTGTTGTGCCAACGAGAATGAGGATTTTAGGAGATGCTGAATTATTTCGTGCGAATAAAAGAGATCAACCTAAACTTCTTTATGCGATAGATGTTGATGATGCTAACAAGTTCAGGAGCGCACTCTGGGTAGATCCAAGGTGCAAGGCTTCGTATGAATATTATGGAGATGTGGTGTCATTTGAAAGGTGTATGTACTTATGGGTCAATTATGAAAGATACTATGTTTTGAATGTTTTGCATTCGTAATTGTGGCTGGTGTTTTTGCAGGTATGGACTACCGTTTGCATCCTTTGTTGGTGTCAACCACCATGGAAAGTCTACTCTTCTTGGTTAACGCCGAGATCCCTAGTTTTGAGTAAGTATTCACACAATGGGTGAGATGCGTGGAAACTGCACCACGGGGATTATCACGGACCAGTGCAAGGTCATGTTTGGTGCTAATAGGAAGGTCCTAGCAAATACTCGCCACCGATGGTACATCAGGCATATCCTGAAGAAGACACCTATAAAGCTCGGTGGTTACGCTCGATACAGAGAATTGAATTCTAAGATGAGCGACATTGTGTGGAATTCTCCTTCTGTGGACTCATTTGATGTTGATTGGGATGAATTCATCAAAGATTTCGACTTAGGTCACAACAGATGGTTATCAGGTTCGTCATCGTTAACTTACTTCATGTTTATTTGTTGCTTATAGTTTATTGAGTTCTTGCATGTTTCTTTATTTAGTTATGGGATATTTTATGTTATATCTTGGTTGTTGTTTTATATTAGGAGTGTAGTCGCTACTTTCTTTTTATCTTATTAATGAATGTTTCTTTTAAGAAGAAATGAATGTTTTTTCCATTCGTAAACTGGATATTTTTCTATTTTTGTTTCTCATATCTTTTTTATTCTAGGATATACGAATGTGGTTATCTGATTGTGTCTAAGTGTAAATCTTTTCTGAGTTGTTTTAGTGTAGACCTTTATGACAATTGACGAATGTGGGTTCCAATATTTTTTTAGGGGTGAATTTTAGGCTGGTATGAGGAGTTTCAAAGGAGTAAAAGTATGCACATATTTTCGGGGGATTTCTACATTGCAAGAGTAGTTTGGTTCATTTTGTCCATGAATACGACAATGTACTTGGGAACAAGGAGCAGAAGGAGCTGGAAGATGATGCTGCGGATTCAAAAGGAGTCATCACAGATGTATCGAGCACTGCAATCGAGAGACAATTTCAGCAGAAATACACCAGTAATATGTTCAGGGATATTCAACTGGAGTTAAGGAAAAAATCTGATTGCGTTATTCGGTCAAATGAACACCAAGGTGATTCTATTTCTGTGAAAGCAGACGAGTAGAAGATAGTTTAGGAGAAGACCATGTGCGTACATACAGAGTTGATTGTGACCCTTTAACTCACGAGGTTTGGGGCGAGTGCAACATGTTTGAATCCACTCGTATATTGTGTTGCCACACCCTTGCTATGTTGTCATACTACATAGTTGATAAAGTACCAAGCTGATATGTTCTTTCTCGATGGAGTAATAATGTACTATACAAGCACACCTACATTAAGAGTAGTCATGATGTGGATCATTCTGATGAAAGCCACATCTTGTTCAGGGGTCTGTGTTTAGAGTTCTATAATGTTGCTCAAGAATTCGTTACTTGTGATGAGGAAGCAGCGAAATTCTGATCGGCTTTTTGGGATGCAAAGTCCAAGATCGCGCTATCATGCATTCCAAAACTGTTGCTACGACTCAGAATAGCATGCCCACACAGAGCGCAGGAGGTGTTGGTGTGACATGTAGGGCCCTTCAAGAGTTGCAACTAAAGGTCGGCCGAAGAATAAGAGGCTTGGAGCAGAGTTGGACAAGTCAATTAAGAAATCTATGAGAAAAAAAGAGAAATTCGTATCTAGTATGTTCTAGACCGAGGTATATTTGATCATTTGTTGAGATAGTGTTGTTGATTTCATATGTATTATTTTTTGTTTTTGTGCATTTTTTTCATGATGTTGTTGACCTTCAGAGAGATAATGATTACGATGCATTTGGAAAAAAAGGATACGATGATGCTACTAGTTAGAATGTATCAAATAGTGGCAGATTTGTGTCCCTGTTAAACCTTTTTGGGCATAGCTAGTGTTTCTATGGTTGGGTTGTACATGTATTTTGTGTGGGTGATTTCCCTTCTTTAGTTGGATAGCGTGGTTTTTTGACTAACATGCGTGCAATGTTACTTGTGTTGTTGGTTTGCTGTTCACTTACGTGGGATAGCTAATTGCTATGTCACTTACATGGTTTTTTGTTAATGAAACATCCATTTAGTAAGATACATAAAGAACCTTCCATTTAGTAAGAAAACAAAACATGCTGCTGTTTAACAGAACGTAAATTCACTTATATTTTGGCAAAAACAATATGGTACATACACTAAGAAACCTGCTAAGGAATGTGTAAAAAAAGAAAAGCCATTCACTTCTTAAAGAAATAAAGACATCCACAACTGCTTAACACAGGAAAACTCGAATATAAAGAAACATCCATTCAGTATACAAAAGAAACATGTTGATGCCTAACAGAAGCTACATCCAGCAGATATTCACAAAAATATTCAACTACCTGCACAAAAACATGTTGTGTATGACTTAAAAAAGAAAAGACATTAAAAACCTTAAAGAATTATAAACACCCACAAATCTAACACAAGAAAACTCTCGAAACAGTATCAAAAGTGTCTCAAACAGTGATAGCATCACATGTATACATTATCATGAATTTTGTAGGCATCTTTCTTCTTCTGTTGTCTTCCCCCTTACTTGGATTTTTTGTAGGTAACCTCGCCCAATACAGTATGGTCTTCGTGCTCGGCGCTGCGAAGGGGGTTGTCATCTCCTTACGTTTGTTTCTCGGCTGGTTGTGGCATACAGGATGATCGTCCACCGCCTCAGAGCTTGCTCAATGAGTGAAATCTTAAGACCCATAACTATTTCGAGCATTATTTTCTTTCAGAATTCCTTCAGGATGTCCTGAATGGCAGAATCGGTTGTTAGCGAGAGTTTTAGAAGCGAAAAAGCAATTAGTTTGAAAGATGTAAACATTAATTGTAATAGGATTTTTAAATTGACTTGGTCCCAACACAGTAGATCTTTGGCTTCACTCCAGCACTCCATCAGTTTTATGATGTAGACCTTACAATCACAACTACATGTATAGAAAGATTATGTTTTATCACGAGACTAAGTAGGGATATCAAGTGAATTACAAATAAGTTTATTGATAAGTTTTGATGCAACTCACCGGTTTGGTTATTTGGGGATGCTAGCATATGCACAAGGCAGGCCATTCTCCGTCGACTTGTACAAATAAGTTTATTGACACTTTACCAACATCTTTAATAAGTTTCGCCTGAAAAGCAGGTATATTTGGATCGCTATTGTATGTTACAAGTTTAATGATTGATGTATGGTATGTGGGTCATATATTCTTACCGTATACAGCCATCAATGACCATAACGATAGACGTTCTAGTGCCAATAACCTCTTTCATGCGACCTTAAAGGCATACAGCCACCAATGACCATAACGATAGACGTGGAAAAACCACTGTGATGAAAAACACACATATCAAAATATACAAAATATGATAGCTCGCACAACAAAATAAGGACATTGCCTCACATGATCGTGAGAAACTGAACAGATCAGATAGAACTAGTAACTTGCAAGGGTCAGTTTAATTCATGTAATCAAACATCTAAAATAAGAGAAAAGAAACATACAGTTTTTAGTCAACTAGCAGATTGACTTATCCATTGTCTCTTTGAAGTCTCTACCTTGTCAAAATATCTGGTATCGGTATTGAAATGAGGACCCAAACCCACATAACTAAGAGTTGGTCCCTCCCAAAAAGAATCTAAATTCCTCTTGTGTATAATTGTTTCCTATTAAAACAACACTGTTGGGTATGCTCGCACAAATTTTAAACACTAAAAGTCCACTATAGTATGCATATCAAAATCCCTGAAGAAACGTAGTAGAAGTCACGCTTGAATTGTGCTGATGCCGAGTCGTTAAATGTGTAACACATCCATTGAACGATCAGCATGGTGAATGTTCATTTTATCATTATGCTACCTTTTTAAGAAACAATATATATTAAAAATGCACAATTTAGTCTGTTTTACTTACTTTGTTATTCACCCAACAATGGGCTTGCAGCATGCATAAGTCCTTGATAAACCACTATTTTATGGTTTATCTTGTGCTCAATTGAGTGGTTTTATCAAGTCTTTGCACACTTATTCATACAATTTGCATGATTTTACAATTTCTTTCCAATTTTGTTATATGATTCAAAACTTGCTTTCTGAGCCTTTAATTGTATATTTTTAACTCCCCTTTATACCATTCGATGCCATAATCTGTGCGTTAAGTGTTTTCAGGCTTTATAGGGTAGGAATGGCTTAGAGGATGGAGAGGAAGCTTGCAAAAAATGGAAGGAGCACAAGAAACAAATGAGATAACCAGCGAGAAGTGACGCGCACGCATGGCTCACGCGTGCGTGTGAATTGGAGTTCGACAATGATGCGTGCGCGTGCCTGACGCGTACGCAAAAATGACCAGCGACACGTACGCGTGACTGACGCGTACGCGTGACATGTGTTACCTGTAGAAATCGCAGAAAACACTGGGGGCGATTTTGGGCCAAGTTTGGACCCAGTTTTTGGCCCAGAAACATAGACTAGAGCCAGGGGACAAGCAGAGACTCAACACACATTCTCATTCGCATAGTTTTTAGTTTTAGATTGGAATCTTAGAGAGAAATCACTCTTCCTCTAGGTTTTTCTTCACATTCATAGTTCTAGTTTTTATGATTTTGATGCTTTTGCTTTGGATATTGAGAAGAGTCACTACCTCCGTTGAAGTTGTGATGGGCGGATATTTTATACGCTTTTTGGGGTTAATTTCATATAGTTTTTAGTATATTCTAGTTAGTTTTTAGTCTATTTCCATTAGTTTTTAGGAAAAATTCATATTTCTGGACTTTACTATGAGTTGTGTATTTTTCTGTAATTTCACGTATTTTTCTGGCTGAAATTGAGGGAGCTGAGCAAAAATCTGATTCAGGCTGAAAAAGGACTGCTGATGCTGTTGGATTCTGACCTCCCTGCACTCAAAGTGGATTTTCTGGAGCTACAGAACTCAAAATGGCGCGCTTCCAATTGCGTTAGAAAGTAGACATCCAGGGCTTTCCAGCAATATATAATAGTTTATACTTTGCTCAAGGATAGATGACGTAAATTGGCGTTCAACACCAGTTCTCTGCCCAATTCCGGCGTCCAGCGCCAGAAAAGGATTAAAAGTTGGAGTTCAACGCCAGAAATAGATCCAAACCTGGCGTTGAACGCCCAAATTGAATGACTGTGATGAGCTTCAAACTCGCGAGTGCTGGGCGTAGTGATAGACGCAAAAGGAGGGTGAATCCTATTCCAGCATGATCGGGAACCTCAGATGATTAGCCGTGCTGTGACAGAGCATTTGGACCATTTTCACAAGAGGAGGGGATGTAACCATTGACAACGGTGATGCCCCAACACACAGCTTGCCATAGAAGAACGTGCGTGTGTGAATCAGAGGACAAAGAAAAGCAGAGATTCAGAAGACAAAGCATCTCCAAAACTCCAACATATTCTCCATTACTGCATAACAAGTAACCTTTAACCCATGCTCTCTTGTTTATTCGCAATTCAACTGATAAATACAATTGACTTCCTGACTAAGAATTGCAAGATAACCATAGATTGCTTCAAACCAACAATCTCCGTGGGATTCGACCCTTACTCACGTAAGGTATTACTTGGACGACCCAGTGCACTTGCTGGTTAGTGGTACGAGTTGTGAAAAGTGTGATTCACAATTCGTGCACCAAGTTTTTGGCGCCGTTGCTGGGGATTGTTCGTGTTTGAACACTTGACGGTTTATTTTGTTACTTAGATTAGGAAAAATTTTTCTTTTTGGTTTAGAGTCTCTTATTATTGTTCTTAATTAAAAATATCATTCTTCAAAACAAGTGTTACATTTACTGCCCAATTGGCTAGAGCGTTGGTCTAAGTCCGTGGCAGTTTGGTACACTCTTTTTAAAATCTTTTTCAAAAATAATATTTTCTCTATTAAATTTTGTGCCAAACTTTAAGTTTGGTGTTTTCTAGTTGATTTCCCTTTGATTTTCGAAAATTTTAAGTTTGGTGTTCCTTTTTCATGTTCTTGTGTTCTTGTGAGTCTTCAAAGTGTTCTTGAGTTTTTCTTGTGTCTTGATCTTAAAATTTTAAGTTTGGTGTTCCTTGGTGTTTTCCCGCCAAATTTTTCGAAAACAAGGAGCATTAGATCTAAAAAATTTTTAAATCTTGCGCTATTTTATTATTTTTCTCTTTCCTCACTAAATTCAAAAATATCTTTTCTCACTAATTTTAAAACAAATTTTCGAAAATTATTTAAAAAAAAAATTCATATTTTTTTTCAAAATTTAAAATCTTTTCCAAATCATATCTTTTTCAAAACTTCCTTACCACTTTCTCTCCCCTCATTTTTTCGAAAATCTTCACCTATTTTTTTTATTTTATTAATTTATTTTATTTTTGAAATAAATAAATAAATAAATAAATAAATAAATAAATAAATAAATAAATAAATAAATAAATAAATAAATAAATAAATAAATAAATAAATAAATAAATAAATAAATAAATAAATAAATAAATAAATAAATAAATAAATAAATAAAAATAAAAATATTTTTATCATCTCCCTTTCTCCGTCATGGATCTAAGTGGAAATGAACAGTCCAGGAGGACTCTGGGGTCATATGCTAACCCCTCTACTGCTTCATATGGGAGTAGTATCTGCATACCCTCTATTGGAGTCAGTAGCTTTGAGTTGAATCCTCAGCTCATTATCATGGTGCAACAAAGCTGCCAGTATTCCGGTCTTCCACAAGAAGAACCTACAGAGTTTCTGGCACAATTTTTACAAATTGCTGACACAGTAC
>NC_029790.2:101790873-101791499 GCF_000816755.2 Arachis ipaensis | reverse complement strand
TATGGGCTTGCAGAAGGAGCTCAGATGTCTTTGGATTACTCAGCTGGTGGATCTATCCACATGAGAAAGACAATTGAAGAAGCTCAAGAGCTCATTGATACAGTTGCCAGGAATCAGCATCTGTACCTAAGCAGTGACCCTTCCATGAAAGAAGAGGTTAAAACAGCAACTGCTGAACTCAGTTCTGTAAAACAAGCTGCTGAATTCAATCAGCAATTGGACTTTCTAACAAAGCAGTTAGCCGAATTCAAAGATAGACTACAAGAGACAAGGATGGCTAATATACATATGGACGAACAGTTTAAGCAAACAAAGCAGCAGCTGTCAAGGCAAATAACAGAAGAATGCCAAGCAGTTCAACTAAGAAATGGGAAAACATTAAATACCCCACCTCAAGGCAGCAAAAAGCTAAGAAATGAGCAAACCACCCAAAATTCACCTGAGGACAGTAAGAGCCCAGGGAAAAGTAATTCTGGAACTAAAACGCCAGAAATTTGGTGGAAGGCTGGCGCTGAACGCCCAGACCATGCTCAAGACTGGCGTTCAACGCCAGAAACAAGGCAGGACTGGCGTTCAACACCAGAAATAGGCAAGAATCTGGCGTTGAACGCCCAAAATGGGAAAGA
>NC_029790.2:101788857-101789789 GCF_000816755.2 Arachis ipaensis | reverse complement strand
AGCAATAAACCTACATCAACTAAGGTTGAAGAATATAAAGCCAAGATACCTTATCCTCAAAAACTCCGGAAAGAGGAGCAGGATAAGCAATTTGCTCGCTTTGCAGATTATCTCAGGACTCTTGAAATAAAGATTCCATTTGCAGAAGCACTTGAGTAAATACCTTCTTATGCCAAGTTCATGAAAGAGATCTTGAGTCATAAAAAGGATTGGAGAGAAACAGAAAGAGTTCTCCTCACTGAAGAATGCAGTGCGGTCATTCTGAAAAGCTTTCCTGAGAAGCTTAAAGACCCTGGAAGTTTTTTGATACCATGCATATTAGAAGGTTAATGCACCAAGACAGCTTTATGCGATCTTGGAGCAAGCATCAACCTAATACTTGCATCCACTATCAGAAAGCTTGGCTTAACTGAAGAAGTTAAACCAACCCGGATATGTCTCCAACTTGCTGATGGCTCCACTAAATACCCATCAGGCGTGATTGAAGACATGATTGTCAGAGTTGGGCCATTCGCCTTTCCCACTGACTTTGTTGTGCTGGAAATGGAGGAGCACAAGAGTGCTACTCTCATTCTAGGAAGACCCTTCCTAGCAACTGGACGATCCCTCATTGACGTCCAACAGGGGGAAATAACCCTGAGAGTCAATGATGATGAGTTTAAGTTGAACGCTGTCAAAGCCATGCAGCATCCTGACACATCAAAAGACTGCATGAAAGTTGATCTTATTGACTCTTTGGTAGAAGAGATCAACATGGCTGAGAGTATCGAATCAGAGTTGGAAAATATCTTTAAAGATGTTCAACCTGATTTAGAGGATTCAGAGGACATGAAAGAGCCTCTGAAAATTCTTCTGGAAGAAGAAAAACCTCCTAAACCCGAGCTCAAACCACTACCACCATCCTTGAAATATGAATTTCTGGGAGAAGGTGA
>NC_029790.2:101788373-101788764 GCF_000816755.2 Arachis ipaensis | reverse complement strand
GGGTGGCGCATGTGTATTGACTACAGAAGGCTCAATACAGCCACCAGAAAGGATCATTTTCCTTTACCATTCATAGACCAGATGCTAGAAAGACTAGCAGGTCATGATTATTACTGCTTTTTGGACGGCTACTCAAGCTATAACCAGATTGCAGTAGATCCTTAGGATCAAGAGAAAACAGCATTCACATGTCCATCTGGAGTGTTTGCTTATAGAAGGATGCCATTTGGGCTGTGTAATGCGCCTGCAACCTTCCAGAGATGCATGCTCTCTATTTTCTCTGATATGGTGGAAAAATATCTGGAAGTCTTCATGGATGACTTCTCAGTATATGGAGACTCATTCAGCTCCTGTCTTGATCACCTGAAACTTGTTCTGAAAAGATGCCAAG
>NC_029790.2:101782868-101787243 GCF_000816755.2 Arachis ipaensis | reverse complement strand
ACTATGATGGATGATGCAGAAATCCACTTCTGGGGCCCACTTGGTGTGTGCTGGGGCTGAGACTTAAGAAATTCACGTGCATAAGGCTGTTTTGGGCGTTCAACGCCAGGTTTGGATCCATTTCTGGCGTTGAACTCCAGCTTTTGATCCTTTTCTGGCGCTGGACGCCAGAATTGGGCAGAGAACTGGCGTTGAACGCCAGTTTACGTCGTCTATCCTTGTGCAAAGTATGGACTATTATATATTGCTGGAAAGCCCTGGATGTCTACTTTCAAACGCAATTGGAAGCACGCCTTTTCGAGTTCTGTAGCTCCAGAAAATCTACTTTGAGTGCAGGGAGGTCAGAATCCAACAGCATCAGTAGTCCTTTTTCAGCCTGAATCAGATTTTTGCTCAGCTTCCTCAATTTCAGCCAGAAAAATACCTGAAATTACAAAAAAACACACAACTCATAGTAAAGTCCAGAAATATGAATTTTTCCTAAAAACTAAAAGAATTAGACTAAAAACTAACTAAAACATCCTAAAAACTATATGAAATTAACCCCAAAAAGCGTATAAAATATCCGCTCATCATGGCTGATCATCTATCCCGGATAGAGCTAGTAGAAGTGACGCCCCTCCCCTCTCTTGAGATCTCTGAGACTTTTTCGGATGAGCATTTATTTGCCATTCAGGAAACACCATGGTTTGCCGATATTGCAAACTATAAAGCTGCAAGGTTCATACCCAAGGAGTACAACAGGATACAAAAGAAGAAATTAATTACTGATGCAAAGTACTTCTTGTGGGATGAACCTTATCTCTTTAAGAGATGTGCGGACGGAATAATCCGTAGGTGTGTGCCTAGAGAAGAAGCACAGAGGATCCTGTGGCATTGCCATGGATCTCAATATGGAGGCCATTTCGGAGGTGAGCGAACAGCCACCAAGGTCCTCCAATGTGGCTTCTATTGGCCCACACTCTATAAAGATTCCCGAGAGTTTGTACGTAACTGTGACAGTTGCCAAAGAGCTGGTAATCTGCCTCATGGTTACGCCATGCCTCAACAAGAAATCTTGGAAATTGAGTTGTTTGACATATGGGGAATTGACTTCATGGGTCCTTTCCCACCATCATACTCAAACACTTATATTCTGGTGGCAGTTGACTATGTATCAAAATGGGTTGAGGCCATTGCCACACCCACCAATGATACTAAAACAGTGCTGAAGTTCCTCCAAAAATATATCTTTAGCAGGTTTGGTGTCCCTAGAGTACTAATCAGTGATTGGGGGCAGTCACTTCTGCAATAAACAGCTTTACTCTGCCATGGTTCGGTATGGAATTCGCCATAAGGTGGCTACTCCATATCATCCACAAGCTGAAGCCTCTAACAGAGAATTAAAGAGAATCCTAGAACGGACAGTAAGTACCCGTAGAAAGGATTGGGCACGGAGCTTGGATGATGCTCTGTGGGCTTATAGAACAGCATTCAAGACCCCTATAGGGACCTCTCCATACCAACTTGTGTATGGTAAGGCATGTCACCTGCCCGTGGAACTGGAACATAAAGCCTACTGGGCAACCAGATTCCTAAACTTTGATGCCAAATTAGCAGGAGAAAAAAGACAATTAAGAAGCGCTTGCTGGGAGGCAACCCAGCCATGGGGCATCAATCCTCCAAGCATTTTGCCCCATTTCTATTTTTATTTTTATTTGTTTATATAGAGTTCATTGATAACAAGGTAAAGAATCAATTGCATAAGTTCACAGGGTTACAGAAGGAATCCGCACACAAAACAGAGAAAAAGAGCTCACTGGCAAGAAAACGCCAGTAAGAGCCCATTTTGGGCGTTCAGCGCCCAAAAGGGGCAGCCAGTGGGCGCTGAACGCCAGTAAGGATAGCAATCTGGCGTTCAACGCCAGAAAAGGGCAACAACTGGGCGTTGAACGCCCAGGAGAACAGCATTTGGGCGTTGAACGCCCAAAACAGGCAGTGTTTGGGCGTTCAAATGCCAGGATGATGGGGAGGAGGCAAACTCATTTTTCTTCATATTTTTTCATTCTAATCTTGATTTTCATACTTCACTTCATGATTTCTTGCATAAACATGTTAAGAACCCTGATTTTTAAAATCCCTAATTTCTAAAAACCCTACCTTAAAAATATCAAATATATCTTAATTCATAAGCACAAACCCTCTTTGCAAATTCAATCCAACTCTTTTCAAATCTTTTTTTAAAAAAACAAATCTATCTTTTCAACTCATCAATATCTTTTTCAAAATCTCCACTTTATCTTTTTCAAAATCTAGATCTATCTTTTTTAAAAATCTTTCATATCTTTTCAATTTTAAACTATATCCTCTCTTATCATATCTTCTATCTTATCTTTTCCAAATCAATCTTTTTTATCATATCTTTATCTTTTTTTTTTCGAAAACCCACCCTCCCTCTCTTTAAATTTGGGTTCGGCCTCTCTCCCCTTCCATCAACAATTGCACCTAGCTCTCCTTCTATCCCTCTCCTTTCTTTTCTTTTGCTTGAGGACAAGCAAACCTCTAAGTTTGGTGTGTTTATCCGCGATCACTAAGATCATGGCTCCTAAAGAAAAACAACCCACTCCAAGAGGCAAGAAAGAGAGCGTTCCAAAACCACTTTGGAATCAAGGGAAGTTCTTATCTAAAGAACATTCAGACCATTATAACAAAATAATGGGTCTGAGATCAGTGATCCCGGAAGTTAGATTCGATCTGAAAGAAGATGAATATCCAGAGATCCAAGAGCAAATTCGAATCAGGAACTGGGAAGTCCCAGCTAATCCTGAAACGAAAGTGGGAAGGAATATGGTCCAGGAGTTCTATGCTAATATGTGGCAGACTGACAAGCAGAAACTATCTGGAACTGCTTTCTATGAATATCGGACCATGGTCAGAGAAAAGATTGTTCATACCATCCCTCACAAGATCAGAGAGATCTTAAAGCTACCTCAGCTGAAAGATGATCCAGACTCCTTCAACAGGAGAATGATGAGAACAGACAAGGGCCTAGATAAGATTCTAGAGGACATATGTATCCCTGGAGCCAGGTGGACCACCAACACAAAGGGTGTCCCAAATCAACTCAAGAGAGAGGATCTCAAACCAGTCGCCAGAGGATGGCTGGACTTCATTGGGCATTCTCTGCTGCCTACTAGCAACCGTTCTGAAGTCACAGTTAAAAGAGCAGTGATGATCCATTGCATCATGATGGGAAAAGAAGTGGAAGTTCATCAGCTGATCTCAGCTGAATTCCACAAAATTGCTAACAAAAATTCTAAAGAGGCCAGGTTGGCTTATCCAAGCGTGATTTCTCTGCTCCGCAAGGACGCCGGGGTAAGGATGGGAATAACTGAGTATATCTCAGTTGAGAAACCAATCACCAAAGCATCAATGGAAAAACAACAAGCACAGGATGATCCCACCAAGAAGAAAACACAGGAATTTCTCCCAGAAATCCCTCAATCTGAATACTGGGAGTATCTTGAGACGTCTGTCACCAAGATACGGGAAGCTATGGAACAAATAATAAAAGAACAGAAGGAACACAGTCAAATGCTGACCTATATGTTTAAAGAACAAGAGGAGCAAGGGCGTGACTTAAGGGAATTGAAGCGCCAGAAGTTATCTCTTGAAGAATCAAGCATCTAATTAGTTACATGTGGTGACAATACTTTTTGTCTTCTAAATGAATGCTTGAACAGTGCATATGTCTTTTGAATTTGTTGTTTAAGACTGTTAAATATGTTGGCTCTTGAAAGAATGATGAACATGAGACATGTTATTGATAATCTGAAAAATCATAAAAATGATTCTTGAAGCAAGAAAAAGCAACAAAAAAAAAAAAAATTCAATAGCCCTTAAAACCAAAAGGCAAGGGTAATAAAAAGGATCCCAAGGCTTTGAGCATCAATGGATAGGAGGGCCTAAGGGAATAAAATCCTGACCTAAGCGGCTAAACTGAGCTGTCCCTAACCATGTGCTTGTGGCGTGAAGGTGTCAAGTGAAAACTTGAGACTGAGCGGTTAAAGTCAAGGTCCAAAGCAGAAAGAAGAGTGTGCTTAAGAACTCTGGACACCTCTAATTGGGGACTTTAGCAAAGCTGAGTCACAATCTAAAAGGTTCACCCATTTATGTGTCTGTGGCATTTATGTATCCGGTGGTAATGCTGGAAAACAAAGTGCTTAGGGCCACGGCCAAGACTCATGAAATAGCTGTGTTCAAGAATCATCATACTGAAATAGGAGAATCAATAACACTATCTGAATTCTAAGTTCCTATAGATGCCAATCACTCTGAGCTTCAATGGATAAAGTGAGATGCCAAAACTGTTCAGAAGCAAAAAGCTACTAGTCCC